>NC_081842.1:132431813-132731813 GCF_963259705.1 Myotis daubentonii
TATGCTTTTATTATTATTTCTTGTGATAATCACCAGAAATTAGAAAATAATGGTGCCAGCCACCCAGAGCCTTTCATATACAACTCCCTCCCCATAAGAGTAATAAGTTTTTTACTTTTGTGGTCAATTTCTTATTTTTTAATAATTTTATCACCAGTATGTGTCTTTAAATGCCATAGTATTTTTCTCTTAACTTTTACTTTAAAATTATTACAGATCAATAGCATGATGGGGAAAAAAAATAGTACAGTGAGGCCCCATGTAACTAGCCTTCATCCAGTTTCCTCCAATGATAACAACTTACAATATCAAACTAGAAAATTGACATTGGCTCAATTTACAAAGTTTTACACATGCTCCTTTGTTTGTATCTGTATGTTCACAAGCTTGTATACATGCTTATATACAATTTCACATGTGTAAATTGTTGTGATCATTACCACAATCAAAATACAAAATTGTCCCAATCCTTAAATATTCTACAAATTACCCATTGTATCTATACAGATTCCTTCTTCCCCCTATCATTAGTCTCTGGCAATCATTAATCCATTCTCTCTAATTTGTTATTTTGAAAATGATATATAAGAGATAATATAGTGTATAACCTTTTGAGATTGGCTTTTTAAAATGCAGCCTAATTCCTTAGAGATTATTCAGTTGTTGCATACATCAATATTATGTTCCTTGTGTATTGCTGCTAGTATTCCATGGTAACGTTAAACTTTACTTCTATTTTTTTATTGCTTTAATCTAGTTACTTTTTCTTATACCATTTTTAAGTCTAGATTTTTGCTGGTTACATTCTTACAATATAGGTGAACATGTTCTTCTTCATAAACTAGTTATATCCAGAGTTAAATCCTATACCATTTGATTGATTTGGGAGGGGGCAAAATTACTTGGTAGGGGATGTTGTGTTCTTCAACAAGAGGTGTGTCATTTCTGAATGTCCATTTTCATGATGTTTCTGTTGCCCATGGATATGAGGTTCTTTTAGTGTTGTACGGAAAAGCATTGCCAGGGACCCACAAGAGAGGATGAGGCCTGGTGGCAAGGTTTGTTTGGGAAGCAAGATTAAGGAGTTCCCCAATGTCACATCTCTATCTGTCTCACCTTGGAAAATCAGGGCCAGAAATAGAGTCAGTACCCAGAGATCATGTGCCATATTAAAGCTTAGTCCCAGTGCAGCTTCTGACTAGCTTTGCTGTTGTACCCAGGCTCCTGCCTGGAGCCTGCATTTGGAATCTGCATGGTCATTGGCCATGCACTTGTGAGGACCACATGGCTACTATGCAGAGAACAGGAGGTGAGTATAGGTCACTAAGAGAGAGAGGGAGAGAGGGAGCGAGGGAAAGAGGGAGAGATAAAGAGGGAGAGAGAGAGCACTTCTTTGTTCACCTGGCATCATATATTCTTGGGCTTGAGAAGAACCAGGTGCTTTTTTCAAAAAAACACACACACAATGTTCCACGTTTTCGAGGTCTTACATTGACTCCGCCTCCTTGCCAATGATCTTTTTTTATAGGTTAGATTGACAGGCTTCTATGGTCAGGTACCTCCCCCTGGACTATTTTGGCTTCATTGCTCCTGTGCTTACCTCCCTTTTGTTCTATCTCCTCCTCCAGTGATCTGTGGGGGATGGACTAGTGGTTTCCTGGGGGGAGTGTGAAGCTATAGCTCCCTGGTGACTCAAGCAGGTCTCTACTTCCTAGCTGAATATGCTCAACAATATCAGACTCCCCTGCTTTCCTTCTAATAACTAGCTAATCATGGTCACATTGCCAGCACTGACATCCATGCCTAGAGCCTTAATTCACTAGTGGCTGCAAGAGGATACTATTACAACTATATATAAGAATAACTGAATATCAGTTCCAATCCATCACCCTTTCCTGTATCCACACTTTATCCTTGCCTTGGAATCTCAAAGGCTGAGCACATTTCCTGTCTCTTGACCTTCAGCTTGTTACTTGCTTTGGCCAACAGTATGTGCGTGGCATTGACAATATGCCAATTCCATGCCTAGGTTTTAAGAGCCCTTATGTTTCCATTTTCTTTCTTGTGTGTCTGCCATCACTATAAGAGCTTCCTCTATATGCAACTTGTGGAACAGCCATGGCCAGCTGGACCTGCAGCTTGAAGCTGAGTACTCAGCTGAGTCCAGTCTAGGCCAGCCAACACTTAGTTGACCCAAAGATTCATGAGAATAAATGGTTTAGTTTATTTAATTTTTTAAGGCCTTCTTTATCTGCGTGTTAGGATTTTGATTGCCTAGTTTCTATCTTTCACTTTTTCTTCAGCCTTTTCAATCTTGCTATTTTAAGACTGGAGATTTGAGATGTTTTATTATGCTTCATGCTTATGGTGTTAGCTAACTAAAAACACTTTCTTTGCTGGGGGCCTTTTACAAAGATAAATTTTAGGCCAACTTTTATTCAGTTTCCCAATGGATATAATTTGTAAAGGAAATGAAAAATAAATTCTTGATTTTATCTCTTTATTTACTCTTTTCAAATAGCCTGTTTTCTAGTATCTTCCAAAGTCACACATTAGTATATTTGCTTGTTTGCTGTATGTGTGTGTGTGCATGTGTGTCCTGATGCATGTATGTGTGATTATAAACTCATGTATTTAACAAGTATGATGTCTTTCTAGCTACTGCTGTTATTATCCTGATTGGTGCTTAATTTGTCCAATTTTTGGCCAGTAAAATCCTTCCCAAGTAGAATCCCGCATCCTTTTCATAATCTCTAAAGACTTGCTTGTTAAATGGAATGATAACATGCCCCAGGCTTCTCAACTTGCATCTTTTCTGCCCCAGACTTGCAATCAATCATTTTTCCAGGAATCCCTGTGAAAGGGGCACTGGGGATGAGATGTGGGTTGCTACCAATTGGTCCATCATTGTCTCTAGTCCTTTTCAGTGAAGGAAACACCTTAAGATCTTAAGTTAAATTTGAAATTAAAAACATGTGTGGGCAAATATACACACATATATCCACTTTGAATTTTAAATTATAAATATTTGCTTAAGAGAAATATCATGTTTTCATATTGATTTTCCAATTAGAATGTGGAACTATCACATGATTTATAACCTCTTCTGTCTTAAAACAGTAGCTCCTTGTTCCCTCATCATATTGATTCTTAATATGCCAGAAGTAACAGAATTGTATTATTACATAAAATATTCTCAAAATGAGATGCTAGTGGTACCACCATAATGCAGTTATGATGATTAAAAACAGCTAAAATAAGTTTGCATATAAGCCTCCCATTGTCCCCATACTGATTACAGTTATACTGTATATACATATAGCTCTTAGTTATCATGTACTTAATACTTACAGCTAGTATTTATGTTCATCTCTCTATATTCATTTTGGTAGTCTGAACCTATTTTCTAATTGATTCCCAAGGAATAGTTCATGAAAACTATTTTTTTAAATGTTTTTCATGTGATGTCAGTTTGTCTTTGGTCTGTATATATCTCAACATTAAATCTATTATTCACATTTTCTAATCTTGGTTATTTTATAATTAACATTTTGTCTTCTGATGAAACTGACAGAAAGAATGATAACAATCTGATTTTCTTTATCTTATAAGTTATTAAGTATTCAAATTATTTTCTTTTTCTTTAAGGTCCAATGGTTTTAGAAATCCAATAATTTTGCTAGACTAAATGCCAGTTCTGGTAATTATGGATTTTTTTTTCCAGGGATGCATTATGCCTTCTCAATATGCTGATTGGAATCTTTTTATTTTCAGAAAAGTTCTCTAGAATTGTGATTTTTTATAATTGTCATGTTTCCTGGTTTAGTTTATTTAATTTTTTAAGGCCTTCTTTATCTGCGTGTTAGGATTTTGATTGCCTAGTTTCTATCTTTCACTTTTTCTTCAGCCTTTTCAATCTTTGTTCATTTTTATTTTAAATATTTTTATCCTATTATCTTCCATATCTTGAGACATTAGCTATTGAGTTTGTTCACTTTGTGAGTGTTTTAGTTTATTGTTCATTTCTGAAACATTTATTTTTTTTAAATATATTTTATTGACTTTTTACAGCGAGGAATGGGGAGGGATAGAGAGTTAGAAACATCAATGAAAGAGAAACATCGATCAGCTGCCTCCTGCACACTCTCTACTGGGTATGTGCCCGCAATTGGGGTATATGCCCTTGACCAGAATTGAACCAGGGACCCTTGAGTCCGCAGGCCGACACTCTGTCCACTGAGCCAAACCGGTAAGAGCAACATTTATTTTTAATGCTTTCCAAAGATCTGTCACCTCATATCAGAGATTTTTTTAAAAATATTTTTTATTGATTTTTTTACAGAGAGGAAGGGAGAAGGAGAGAGAGTTAGAAACATCAATCAGCTGCCTCCTGCACACCCCCCACTGGGGATGTGCCAGCAACCAAGGTACATGCCCTTGGCTGGAATGGAACCTGGACCTTTCAGTCCACAGGCCAATGCTCTATCCACTGAGCCAAACCAGTCAGGGCTTAAAAATTCTTATTTGTGATATTATTTAATAGTTCCTATCACTTTCTTTAGGATTTTTAAAAAACATTTGGTAATAATTTTCTTCTGTTTCATAGACATACCTTTGTCATTCATTGTCTATAAAAATTTCATTCACTATCTAATCTCTTTTTCCTTAAGATAATATTGTATGGTTGATCTTAATTCTTTTATATTGCTTGTTTTTACATAAAATTAATTTATCTTAATTTTTAGAAGGAAAGCTTATTTTAAGATAGCTTTCCTAACTTCTAGGAAACTTCTAAGCTTCTTGGGAAATCTCTCTTCTTCTGTTCTTGTGAAATATTTTTTTTTAAATATGACACTTTACTTATTAAGATCTCTTTTGTCTATTCTCTCCCTACCCAGTCATAAACATGTACAATTTTATTTAAATATGTTTTTTCTTTATTTTTATTATTGTTGACCTGTCATATTTCCATTTTCTCTCCAGCAGTTTCTCCTGCATGCGAGCTATGTTTCCAGGAAGAGACTTTGGCTGGTTAGCAGCGAGTGTTCCCAGAGCCCATTCAGCCCCGTCTGAGATCAGCCACAGTCATCGTCCATGATGTGTGTGCCCATCCCCATCCAGCAGCTATTCTCAGGTTGCTTCACTGAGATTTTTCGTGAGAACGTGTGGTCTCTTCTGAATTCTCAGGTCCTAATGACATCCTACAGTTTACATTAGCTTCTTTCTCATGGATACTACTAACACTCACTGCACCATACTCTTTTCATGATCACCTAATAAGGATTATTAAGTAAAATTTTATTTATAATCTCTTTCAACTATGTATGTATGCAATCATTGGCATTAGCATCTTGAAACCATAGGCTATACAACCGAGCTATTTCAGGAATCTAGGAATGAAATGAATGAAATGAAGAAATGACAACTATATGGAAATCACATCTCACTCCTCCCTTCTGGGGTATTTATTTATTGTTTTCTGCTCTATTCTAGATGGAACCTTGGGATCGTTCTCAATACCACACTCTAGGCATCATGAATTAGAGTTAGCCCAGGAATTTCAATCTATTTGCCATTCCTGGGACAGAAATGAGCAGAACCATTCCTATGCTGGCTATGTAGCTGGTGGGCCAGCCGATCCCACTGGAAGCTTTTGGAGCGCTGGCCTCTGTTCCCTGGCACCTGCAGGCTTGTTAAGCAGCCTGGCCTGATATCTTCACCCATTACTCTGAGAGAGCACTTGAATGACAGGCACCGAGCCAGTGTTTACCCTGTGGGGCTCCTGACACACACGATGTCTGTCAACACTCCCTATCACTCGCCTGCTTATGCAGACTTTTTTTTTTCCTGATGTATTCATCACCAGACTGCAGACACCTAGTTAATCCATTTAGAACCTATCAGCTCTGTTCATCGGCTCATAAACCTATTACCTTGGAGGCTCAGTGCTGAGGGACACAGGTGCCAGACCAGCGCACAAAACCCAATTGAGTTATGTAGCAGGCAGTGAGGGGCTCCTAATCATGATTCTGACTGCATGGGGAATTGCCCGTGTTATGTGGTAGCAGCCACTTTATTAAATATCGATTTAAATCACGGCCTTTAATCAAATCTGATAGAGGACCTTTTTCACCCTTCGCCCCTCTTCGGCTCCTCCTCTCCCCCTCCCTTTCCAATCAGCCTGTCTGGTGACATCGGAGCTGAAGAATGAATAGTTAGCAAGTACTTCACCAGAAAACCCCTTTCAACAGTAATGAGGCATTTGTGATAATCGAGTGATGAAATGTAAATGGGCAGTAATGAGCACAATTACGTCCACTGGGGAACCATCAGCGTGGCTTCTTTCCTCACAGATAGATGAGCTCTTTCTCTGTCACTGCGCATTGCCGACTTCACGGGGAGGCAGAGCTCAGCCCAGGCTGGGGGCAGAGGTCTGGGGAAGGGGCCAGGGGCCAGGGGCGGGGGCTGAGAAAGGGCAGATAGATGAGGGGCTCTCAGTGGTCAGCAGCAGAGCTTGAGCCACTTTGGCCTGAACAGCCCAGTCTTGACATTCATCCGCGGTTTCCCATCCCCCGCCCCTCCTCTCCTCCCCATGCCTCCTGGGAGGATGGTCTGAGACTCAGGTCTGTGATGCTTGCAAGCCGCCTCCTGCTAAGGAGCTTGCTTGAATCTGCTGTGTGTTACACTGGAAAACTGGGCGGTGGGACTCAGGCCGAATGGGTGTGAGCAGAGACTAAACCCAGGAATGGGACTCTTGCCAGGAAACACCAGTGGCTGCTGCTTGTGTCATATTTGTAGGCAGGGAACTCCAGGGAGAAAGACCTAGCCCCTCCAGGAATCAGGGCAGCGAGCTCAGCACATCTGTTCTGGCTCTCCTCAGAGTTCACACAGCCTGGCACTGCTTGGCAGGATGTGTTTACAACAAAACCAGAATGCTCTACCAGTTGCACACAAAATCCTAGAGTACAGAAAATGGTTGTGATTTTCAAAATTTGAAATTGAAGTAAAAAGTAGTCTGCCCTTGATATAGGAAATACATTTTAAGAACTCATATTAAACGAACTATTGCTTCACAAATGTGACTGCATAATGTACATGTAGTTGCCTTCATTTTATATGTACATATATATTTGTTTTCAAATAATTTTACTATGTGAATGAGTTAAGTGTAGGTGTACAGATGTAAGGGGTCAGAGTTAGAATATGAAAATGGATTTTAATGAATTTTTTAAAAGCCTGCTGACATTATTTTGTATGAAAAGTTTCCAAACCCCCCAAAAATTAATAGTTTTAAGACTGTATTCCTGCTTTTGTAGTAGAGAACTGACATGTCTCTTTGATTTTGTTCTTTGAATTTTGCATCATTAAATATCTATTAAGCCAGACTTGGTAAATTTTAATAAAATATGAGACCAAATTCTGTCAATAGACCTTGCTATTAAATACACCTAACTATTGATCAATATGGGAAATACATATATGCTTTAATAATTTTTATTTGCCCAAAGACAATATGATAACTTTAACCACTTTTTCAATTTCCCAAATACTTAATTTAAGGAACATTTTTTTTTTTGAATATTCAGTATAAATAGTGCTTGATTTGTGGAAAGCTAAGGTTTATGAGTGGTTTCATCTTCATATTCTTGAATATATTTAGAAAGTTTGGCAAAGTGGTTCATTCAGAAAAATTGTTAAATTGCCTTTTGGTGAACTGGTCATTGGTTTATCACTTATTCAGTAAATAGCCTTTAGGCAAGCTAACTTCTGTTAAATAGGTTTTCAAAATTTTGAATGCATCTAGAAAGTTAAAGTGATTGTTGAAAACTGTTAATCTGATCTAATTAAAACAAATATACAAATAATGCCACCTACTAATTTAGTATAGAAAGGCAATATCTCAAATCATTACCCTGGTACACTCAAGAATCTCAGTCTTATGACCCAGGTGTGTACTGACATTAATGAGACAGAGGCAGTGATTATGATGTAAGGAATGAAGTGGATGAAGTGGAAAAGAGTTAAAAGGGGATAAATGGTGTTGGGAAAAATATGCTATTTCAGCACTTCCTCCCCCAAAAAGCATCAGTATGTAATAAAATATTCTCCATATAACCAGTCTTGCCTATTCTAGCAATCTTACTTCTTGAAACTCCACAACTTCTTTATCTTCTGAGTAAGGGAAACATTATAGTTCCCTACAGACACTATGTGATATCACACCTTTGTGTCTTTGTTATGTGGATATTTCTATCACAAGGACTTTTAGTCCCTGCCCTTCTTTGCCTTGTCTTTCTTATCATTGTTAGGGTCACCTGAAGGCAGTACACAGGAGGCCAAAAGTGGTAAAGAATTATACATTTACTAGAGGTCTGGTGCACAACTTCATGCATGGGTGGGGTCCCTCGGCCTGGCCAGCGATCGGGGCCATCAGGGCGGGCCAGCTGGGGAAAGGTACCACGGAGGTTGACTTTGGGAGCCCACTGACCACCAGGGGTCAGCTCTTGCATTGAGTGTCTGCTCCCTGGTGATCAGTGCACATCATAACGACTGGTTGACTGGTCGTTGGGTTATTTGGTCACTTAGGCTTTTATATAGATAGATAGATTAGGTCATTTGGAAAATCAGATGGGCTGAGCCCCAAAATGGCACCAGCACCCAGAGATGGGGAGTCAGAGATTCTAAAGGACTCTAAGTGGGCTTTTTTATTGGGGAACTCTCTGGGTGGGTCTGGATCCTGGGAAAGTCCAGAGGGAAAAGATAATGGTCTTAGCAAGTGGAATGTGGTCTAAGGGAAAGGGAATGTCCATTGTGAAGTGTTCTAAAGGTCAGTTTGAAGAGAGGGGGTATCGATTCAATTATTTGATCAGACCCAACAATCATCTCTCAGTTTAAATATACCTTCCTCTTTGGGAAACCTTCCCAAATTCCCAAGACTGAATATTTTGTTAATCTACTACTTCATTTGTTTCTTAGTTCTATTTTGCATATTGTATTCATAGTAATGAAGCATCCATCTTATATAAATCTGCTGTTTGAAATTTTAACCCTGCTATTTTTGGCTTCTGTAAATGCTTGCTTGCTTAAATAATAAGGAAAATAAGACTACTCCCATTTCAGAGAGACCATTAAACCTTCCCCAAATGAAATTATCAGTGCTGGCGCCAGACCAAGCCTTTGATTGAGGTCTCAAAGCCCCAGCACATATGGGCTCCTTAAGAACTTGCAAAGGGGATTGGAAAACCCCATATATGGGAGACAAAGAGGGTAAAAAGGTATAAATACAGGAAATTTCCTGTATGACTTCACCCAAAATTCTAGAAACATTTTTCTCTGGGCCCATGTGTAATAATAATAATAAATGTAACTCCATCTCTCTAAGCATTGCTTGGTCCTTCTCCATTCTTCTGTAACATTATTGATCCCCTGACAGAGAAAACAAATCCATGCTTGGCCTTTTGGCCTCCAGTGAGTGGACCAGGTTTGGGGCTTGGGGGCGCTGGACAGGCCTCTGGGAGGTGTGCGCACTCCTGATCTTAGCAGAATTAAACCGGGGGACGCTGGGCACTCCCGAACCTCAGCCCAGGACATGGCCAGCATCTGGAGAGAGTGGACGGACACCTCTGGACCTGTCAACAGAATTGGTAAAATAGGGACCCCAGTCATCAGGCCCACTCCAAGTGAGTGGAAGGGGGAGCTTGATTACCTCCCCAGAAGCCATACGGCTTCCTAAGGCAATTAATCATGAATCAGGTGGACTGTTTAAACTCTGAGTAAATATCTGGTAGAAGTCAAAATCTCAGATTGTTTGGTGTATAAATGTAAGTGTGAGAGTCTGTGTGAAGTGAAAGCTACTTTGATTTATTCTGCATTTCTGTTGATTTGTCTGGCTAACACGTTTGATTCATTAAAGGCTGAACCCATGATAATCTGCAAAAGTCTCAAGCAGCACTACTGAGTTATTTTTCTCAGGGATGTTTGCTCTCTATCACGGAAGGAATCAGCCCACTTAGCTAATAAAAATTTCTGTCTATCAGTTGCTCTTCCCTGAGTTGCAAATTTGCTGTATTAAATTGAAATTTTGAAGTTCTGGGGTAGATTTGAAGGTGTAAATTTGTGGAAAGGTTTTTCCCAGAGAAAACAAAGGCTGGCTAGGTCCCAAGATTGCTTTGTTCTGAGATTGCTTGTAAGAAAAGCAAGAAAGAAATCTTTTCAAGTTAAGCATTTGCAACAAAGTAGTAAATTTCAAAAAACAAAGAACTTGTTATTTATGTCTTTTCTTATCTATTTTGGTGGATGGAGACTTCCAGGGGCAGGGCTTACAGCTCTGCATGGTGGAGAGATTTATGGACCCTGTCCCTGCCTGTGACATCATAGTGCAACGTGAGTCACCTGAGGCAGAACTAAGGCTGAAGTTATTATTAACTGTCTATGGACACTGTTAACCCTGGTTGTGTGTCCTGTGTGGTCAGTTGTCTTCGTGGTTGTGTGTTTTATTTGACCTGCCATTTTCAGTTATTTATTAGGATCCTCATAGAGGACATAACCTAGTCTTTCCCTCCCTCTCTCATCCTGATTCTGACAGCATCTGTAACTGGATTAAATATCTTTTCTTTCAGGAAGACCTCCAGGCTTTCAGTCTGTAAGAAATCTCCTTACACACCCTTATCCTCATCTGCTGTCTTTCCAGGCTAAGAGTCATTTTTCTCCACAGGTCGGACCCTAGGTTCTGGGAGAGAGGACTACTACAGTGGTAGTCTGTAGTTTTCTCTGAAACTCCCATTGTTTCTATTTCTCCCCTCTGTAGGAATTGTCTTCCCCTGACTCACAATAAGAAAGGGAGACAAGGAATGGGCCCTGGGCTGGGGGACAGGGGGGATGTCAGCAGTTAATTAAGAATCAGAGAGAGATAGGTTTTTGTTGATTTTGACTGGCTGCAGACCGTTCTGCTGGCGTAGGGGTCTGGTCCGTAGCCTACCAGGTGTCTTATCAGAACTGCACTAGATTTAAGCTCACAAGTTTTCTGCAAGCACAATTAATCTTTCTCTACCCCAGTTTATTCTTTTAAACCCTTCTAATACTAAATTAAACCAATGCAATATACTTGAAATTACATAAGGAAAAATATAGCAGTTTGTACTAGACAAGTTTTAATTTACCTGCTCTTAGTTTTATCACAGAAGGTCTAGATATATTTTCTTGAAAAAGTACATTTAAAGTGTGTTCATAAATATTAATCTAAAAATGCTGAATGTGAACTTTTGGTAATCATGAAAGGATTGAGGTTTCTAAGAATAAAGAATTCTAATACATAAACAATAACAACAACAAACTGAACCCCCAGGAGCCAGACAGAGGAGAAATGGAGCTGAAATCTGCAGCCACCCTGGTGATTTAGAACTGGTTGCTAGCAGACTCAGCCCCCAAGAGTCAGGTGAAAAAAGGGGGGCAGGGGGCTGGATGCCCGAGCTACCTGCAGCGGCCCTGGAAGAAGCAGCAGCAGCAAGAAAAGCAGGGGACAGCAGACATTTACCTGACACTAGAGCTGTCCCGCTGCCGCTCAGTAAATAATCAGCATTTTACAACAAGCAATACAAGACTTAGGCCTTTGGCTTGCTGGCTACAGCAGTTAAACCAGAAGCCAGTGACTGCTACTAGCCTTCCTGCAGCCCCAGGAATAGATCAGTGAGCCTGGGATCTGTGAAAGCAGCAGATAGAACTAGCGAAAGCTCCCTGTTTGCAAATGTACTGAAAGGGTTCAGTACCTGTTGCTGCTGGAAGAGGAGGGGCTGATATCCCCTTCCAATAGACTCCCTTGGGAGAGGCCTGGTCACTGCTCTGCCACAAAGGGGACTGGTGGGAAGACAAGGGGCCTAATACCTAAGCCACTGCCACAGAATTGCTTTGCAATATGCAAAGCTGTTTCTAACTGCAACTCTTGCTGTTTTGGACTGGAGCTTAAAGTCAAAAGGCAGCAAGAGACAAAGATGTCAGGGCCCTCTAACTAGTAAACAGGCTTAACAAATAGGGCAAAGGAAAGGCAGTCTCCCTGGACCAGGGAGCCTTCAGGACTTTGAGATTCTCCAAGACAGAAGGAGTCTGACTGAGGGACTGGCCAAGACTCCGTTGGGTTAGGAGAACCAGAGGCTGCATATTGAACTTATAAACTGTAGTTTGCTAGGCAGAGGTCCAAGCCCAGTTGTATAGAGGTTAAGCTGCCTGTGTACAGCAAAACAACTTTCTCCCGTGTCAGAATACATTTTAGGGAAACTGGACAGACTGTGCTTGTGACTAGAAAGAAGAACCGGACACCATGCACAGCCCTGACAGAGGCCTACAGAAAATTATATAATAGACTTAGATGATGCCTGCATCTTCATGGCCATAACTCCAAAAAGACAAGGACAATTTTGCTTTGTGGAGGAAGGTAAAAATGGACTTAATTCACCTCCTTAAGATGTTTGTATAGCCCTACCATGTGACATGTATAGTAGCAAAAGATTTAGCTGTCAAAAGCTGCCACAGTGCCAATATTATACTTCATTATGTAAATGCATTACTCTTTAATTCTCTTACAGATTTAAATGCAGTTGCCAAAAGGGCAGGTGCCCAAATGGGCAAAGAAGAATACCCATCAGGTTTTGGTCTCTATTGAGAGACAGTTGGCAGCCTGTATACTATCTTGCAGGCCTGTATGACCATGCCCATGTCAGGGGTGGTACAAACCTCAACTTTAGGAAAGTGGGGGAGGCCTGTTTGGAACAGAGGAAAGTAGTGAAGTGGTGAATACTATTCCTCTGTTACAGGAATTACAGACCCTGTGAGGTCCTGTGACATATGAGACCCTGTAAAAGAATAAAGTTCCCTTAGTCTGTTCTGAGAGAGCAAGTCACCTCTCCCAGAGACCATATATAGTTTAAGGACAAGTCAAGTAGGCGGAGCCCTACTACAGGAACAGCTGTGACTATCTATTTAAATATAAACACATTGTAAATTTCTTCTTTCCATTTCAAGACAGTTATATTACTCTGAAGAATTCATGAAAAGGACTGGCAAGGAAAATCAGAAGATCTTAAAACAGGTCAGTATATTTTTCTCCTTATATAATTCTTCCAAAATTTGGCAATGCTTAATGAATCATGGCAATACATTTATTTGCATAAATTCAATAAGACCAGTTTCCAATAGTGATTTTATTGACCGGAAACTTTGACTGGAGTATCATGTTTTAAAAAGCGCTATCTGAGCTCTGAAGACTCGAAGCCAATAAAAGTGCCACGGAGAAAGCCTGGTATCCTGCTTGGTAGCCCTGAAAATAGCTGGTGCTAAAGCATCAGGCCCATACCCTACCATCACTGGTGGTTGGTCAGAGTAGAAGGGAAGCAATGAGGGCACCTCTGCGTCCCTGCAGAACCCCCACGCACTCTGGGCGCAAGGAGTAGGAGGGCTACTGAAATGGGCCTTCAAGCCTAGGGCATGGGCCCAGGTGGAGTTGCTGTAGGTAAGGGATTCACCCAACTCAGCAGATACTGCAGGCATGCCTGATGGCAGCTGGATGGCTTGGCTTCCTGGCCCTACAGGGCCCACTAAGATTCAATCATGAAATTTGGGCAAAGATAGTCAGTTACCACTCTTGTTATGTTTATGAAAACAATCAGGCCAAATTGAATACAGTAGATAAATTGGTCTTGATTTGGCACTTTTGATAAACATGGGGGTAATTTTGAGGAGAAAAATTCTATTTCAATAAAAGTTACTAAAACTGAAATGTTTTCTTTCCCTTCCAGTGGACCATTTGTTACATTTTGTCTCTGCCAGGTCACAAGCCCACCTCCTTCTGTGTCCAGGCCTCATTATCCCTCTGACAGACAGCAAGGATCTCTTGGCTCTGAGAGAACCTCTGACTTGCCTCAGCAGGAAGTAATTACAGAAGAAATTCAACAATCCTTGAGGTAACATATTAGGCAGTTAGACAGACATGAGCAGAGCAAGGACGGTGGGCCAACTAGCCCTACCAGATGTAACTAAGTCTTCCCCTCTCTAGGTATGTAAGACAAGGGGCATAGCCAAAGAGGTATTCACCCAAAGTCTCAGCCCCTATAAAAGGCCAGTAGCCTATTTGTTCAAAAGACTTGACCCCTTTGCATTTGGGTGACCTACTTGCCTCTGGGTGGTAGCAGCAACAGCTATGCTTATCAAAAAAACAAATAAGTTACCCCTAGGGCAGGAACTAATCCTAACTGCCCCACATGTGGTCGAGGCTTTACTCTGGAACACTCTGGAGCCCTCGATGTCAAAGGCTCGAGTCACCCAGTTTCTGGCTCTTCTACTCAACCAGCCCTGCATTCGGTTCCACAAGACTCTTGCCATCAACCCTGCCAGCCTCCTCCCAGACGATGACTCTGAAGAACCTCTACATGACTGTTCAGAGGTCGCCAACTTAGTACAGCTGCCGGGACCTCACTGACACCCCACTGGCATTGCCAGACAAGTTCTTATAGGCTTTACAGTCCACCCAGAAAGCAGCCCAGAAGCACGTCCAAGACACTCTGCCTGTACCAACTTCTGATCCGGTCTGTCCCTTCCAACCTGGTGACTCTGTTTAGATAAAGAAATTTGCCAGCCAAGGACTGACTCCTACCTGAAAAGGACCACCCCCATAGCAGTCAGAGTTGACGGGATCCCGATGTGTCTTCATCACACCCGGCTTAAGATAGCCAGGCAAAATAGAGATACCGGGACTCTTAGGACCCTCTAGAGATTATTCCTGGTCCTCATTACAGCCCCTTATCTTATAAACAGGCCCACTGACTTTATTTGGCAGAGAATTAATTCTATTAAGCTTATAGTCTTTAGGGGTCAATATAACTCCCTCTCCAACAATGACCCAAAAGAGTCAATGATTTGACTCATATACATAAAACCAGTGGGGAATGAAGCATCTATCTTATATAAAAACTGCTATTTGAAATTTTAACCTTGCTATTTTGGCTTCTATAAATGCTTGCTTGCTTAAATAATAAGGAAAATAAGACTACTCCCGTTTCAGAAAGGCCATTAAACCTTCCCCTGACAAAGTTATCAGTGCTGGTGCCAGGCCAAGCCTTGATTGAGGTCGCAAAGCCCCGGCACATAGGGGTTCTTTAAGAACTTGAAAAGGGGGCCGGAAAACCCCATATTTGGGAGACAAAGAGGGAAAAAAAGGTATAACTACAGAAAACTTCCTGTATGACTTCACCCAGAATTCTAGAGACATTTTTCTCTGGGCCCACGTGTTATAATAATAATAAATGTAACTCCATCTCTCTAAGCATTGCTTGGTTCTTCTCCGTTCTTCTGTAACAGTAAAGTCCATGAAGTCAAGCAGTTCAAAGATGAATTTTGAGTAATGTATATGTTATATGATTTTTGTTGCCTGGAGCATAGGAGTTTCTCAATGTTTATTAAGTAGAAATGTAAAAATTTTTCCCAGCTGGTGTTGCTCAGTGGTTGAGCATCAACACATGCACCGAAAGGTCACCAGTTCAATATCTGAGTTTCAGGCTAGATTCCCTGCAGAGGGCATATAGGAGGCAGCCTATCCATGTTGCTGTTTCTCTCTCATAGATGTTTCTAACTCTTTCTCCCTCTCCTTTCCCCTCTCTCTAAAAAAATCAATAAAAACAATTTTTTTAAAAAGTCAAAATGTAAAAATTTTAAACCACCTCCTGACTTGGTAAGTATTCAAATGTAAACACAATTGCATTTTAATCTTATCTTCTTATGGCTTAATGTCCCATCTATTTTTCCTAACCAAACAAGGTCAGAAAATGTCCAGTATATGGAAGGTTGTATGAAGTTGTGAGAGTGTTCATAAAGCCTTAAAATAATTATCCCTTCCTTTCTGGTAGAATAAAACCAGGTCTGCACATTATGATTGTTTCGTGAGCATCTGACATAAGAATAGTTCTCAGTCAGAGAAAGCTTTATTTGTGGCTTCCCCCCCTCAAAATCAGTTTGCATTTATAAAGGATGTACAACGTGTACCAAATGATAACACACAGAAAATAGCTGACCTACTTAGGAGAACAAGCTGTTTTAAACAATATGGAACCATGTATTTGAATTTAAAATCTCATGATAATAAATCCTTTTAGACACATGAATTGAAATAAATACTATTTAGCGAGAAAGGGATGACTACTTGATGGCATATTTTAGGCTGGTTAAAAGTCCCATAAAAGATGTTCCTCTAATGCAGACTGCTGTTGCTCACAAATCCATTCCTATCTAGAGAGATGGAAAGTACCCATGTTAACTATTTCTTTCTTCATTTTTTATGACTCCTTCACACTGACTTTTAGAGTATGCGTTTCACTAATGCTTAGTAGTTCTACTATAAGAAAAAAATGGAAACTTAAACCAGTCAATTCCATTAATCTGGGGATAGGAGGAAGAAATGTATAATCAAAAAAGTTAGGGAGAATTAGATGAAAATTTGGAAATTGTAACTCTCAGTCACCTCATTATTTTGAGCTAGCTGTATATATTTAATTCTGAAGTATGCTTAATTTTAAATGCACCTATACCATGTTATCATTTTTTATTCAGTATTTTGTAAAAAACTGTTAACAGTAAGCCTAAAGGCCATACTTAAGCTATCACTCTAAACAAATATAGAGGAGCTCATTTAAGTCCTTTAGAAATATCAGTAGTCTATTGTATGTGGCACATATCAGCAATTTATTTCACTTTTTACCCATCACATAACCCATCCCGAAGTTATTCATGGATGCCGTTAGAGGAGCTTATTTTCCCCCTGACAAAAATGGACCATTTTTTCCTGTTTAGAGGAATCTGGAACACTGATCATTATAGTGCTTTTGGCAGCTAATTTGAACATCAGTGACTCAACTTGGAGAAGAATCTTTTTTCTGCCCTAAAGAATCTCTGAGTTTTCAGACTCCAGTAATTGAAAAATCCCCAAACACTCACTCACAGAGGAGATACACATTACTGCAGGAGCCGTCTACAAATTGTAAAGTATTCAATTTACATCCCCAGCACCTCAGGGCACTTCTGAAGAATTGGTATCTTTGGGAACCTTTGAACTAACAAAAGATAACATTTCACAGTAAAGTCGACTTGCATAAAAGTTTTTTAACTCCCTTCTTTCCTTTTATAAAGGAACTACTTCCTTTACTTGTGATTCTGACTGGGAAGAGTTTATGTTCAGTAATATACAACCCATGGCAAAGGTGGGACAACAAAAGAGAGGAAGAGATTTTAAAAAGAAAAGAACAGGAACATCTTTGTTGTTGTTGTTGTTTTTCCCAACACTGATGCCTAAATTTATGTTAATTAGTCCTGAGCCATGTGGTGCAGTTATTATAACTCTGTTTTAAGATAGTGAAGTTTTATGTCTTTCTCTTCAAATTGAAAAGGAATTTTTGGACTGGAACCCAGATTCTTTGTCCACCGGAGTTGAAGAATGAATCCACGGACAGAGGGTGGTATAGCAAAGATGGAGATTTATTGAAGAACAAGTACAGACTCCCGCGTGGGGAGAAGGAAAGAGTCCCACAGAATGGACTCCCACATGGGGAGGGGGAAAGGGTCCCACTGAGCTCCTTTTCCCTATGGCTTATAAAGGCTGCAGATCTCGGTGCCTTGATATTCCCTCTGATTGGTCACTATTCCCCACTCCTAAAAATTCCTGTTTCAAAATTTGAAAAAAAAATTATGAAGGTGTTGATTTTCTTTTTCTATTTGGGGTTTTTACCTGGGTGCATAGTTTTTTGATTAATAAATGTATCAGGTATTTTTGATATTTTTAAGGAAATTTAAGAAAAATGCTTTTATTGTAGCATTAAAATTTGGAGCATTCATGAAAACAACCATTGTCAAAGGTTCAGATTAACAAATAAAATTTCTTCTCCTTGCTAATTACCAAGTGTACTTCCACAGCCAATGAACCTGAAATGATTTATTTAATGTAAAAAATATGGCTCTGTAGGATTTGGTTTTCCTTGTTTTCTGGCTCTTGTAAATGAAGCAGTAAGAAATTTACAATGGATTAAATTGGATTTATATTTTCTAAGTAGAAAACTATCTTTCTCTGCTCCTTCCTCTGACTTTATGATCAAAGATAATCTTTTTTTTTTTTTTTTGAGTAATTACTAATCTTCCGACATCTGTGGCTCAGGCCAATTTTAGCATTTGCATTGAAAATAGAAAAAGCAAAGAAAAACTCCTTTATGAAACCCTTCTCAATTATTTAATTAGCATATTCATTACCAATACTATAGTAACAATAATGAAACATTTTAAATGCAATAATTTAATAAGCTTTTTGTTAGGTTAAAAATCGATCAATGTTTCTGTTAACTAATAACCTTGGAATCAACAATCTCATAAAACCGGTTTATTCAGCCCAGAAAATTAGGCAATCCATCATGACTGATTTGCTCACATTTCCCCTGCAAATAAGTGAGATGGAAACTTTAAAACCAATAAGATAATGCACTTTACAAATTCAACTGAGAGAGATGGATAAACTAAGATGCCACAGGCATCCGTTACAAAAAAATCTGTCGTGTTTCCAATTATTTGAGCAGATTTTTGTATCCCAATTTGCTGCCAGCCTGGCTGCATCTAGAGCCCCCCTCTTGTTTTTTCAAACCAAATCATCAGGTCTTAAATCAGAGCAAGCTCATCATATCATACTATGAAAGGCCAACAGGGGATAAAGGACACCAGATGTTATATGAGTTTTCTTTTAGGCTTTCATTTCAGCCTTCCTGCATTCCCCATGCTGCTTTTCACTTGTCAGAAATGAAAATGTGCTTTGATAGATAACAGCCCTATTTTCTTCATTGACTGAGCTTAGAGAATACAGTAAGTATTGATATCTAGGGTGTTTAACTAGGGAATGCAATCACAGCAGTCCCAAAATTGGGGTTCTGTTGCATTATTTTACATGCCAAGATTTTTGAAAGACTCCAAATTAATTTTGTTTTCCTTAGGAGTTTAGTTGTGCGAGATTCTAGGAAGGGGAATCGAGGCTTGTCCTTGGCTAAATCCCTCCTTTCTCCTGCAGACCTCAGCTTATGTTCAGGAGTCCAAATAGCCCTAGGAAGCTGTGCAAAGTTGCACTTTTGAGATGGAATAGTGACCCCAGCTTGCCAAAGCAAACTACTGAACTGCTTTGTACTTTGAAAGCTTAGCATTTGTACAACTTTGGTTTTATTAACAAAAAGAGAAAACAAGGGTCGTTGATAATCTACGGTCACAGAGACAATGTCAGCATGCTTGACACGGTAACAACTCTGACACATGGCAAACTGGAGCAACTTGATTTGCTCCCAAAAGGGTTCAAGGTCAGCCTATATTAAGCTATACTAAAAAAAAATAATATAGCCACATTATTCAATTTGATTCAGATGATGAGATCATTTTCCTCTGGCTTCTACTAAAATTATATTTAAAAAATGCTTCCATAGCCTGTGCAGTATATGTGTTATAAAGGGATTATGCACTAATCCTGCTTGTAGCCTCTTGGAGCACTTGTGGCTAGCATATGCTTTGTCTGAGAGATAGACAAATAGAAGAAACATTAAGTGAGAAGAGGTGTTTACCTCTGGTAGCCTTAGGCCATGTAGATGGAGGAAAACCCTTGAATCATGTTTTATGAGAAACCCCTGCTGTTGTTAAATCTAAAGCAGTGTCCTTAACTGGAAGTGATAATCGTCTCTCCTTCAAGTGACATTTAGCCATATCTGGAGACATTTTGATTGTCACGACTCAGGGGTTTGGGAATGTTTGTGGTATCTACTTGGTGGAGGCAAGGGATGCTGCTAAATACCCTGCAAAGCACAGGGCAGTCCTCACCATAATTATCCTGCCCCAAATTCCAACAGTGACAATATTAAAAGATGACAATGGTAAAATGAGGACTCATGTCAAGTGCTGGGGGAATGGAAGTGGGGAGGTGGTGCCAGAATTAGCCAGGGCCATCAGTTCAGTAAACACTAAGAACTGCAAGAGGCTGGTTCACTTAGGTCAGTGGTTCTCAACCTTGGCTGCACATTAGAATCACCTAGGAATCTTTTTAAAATCCTAATTTCTGGGCCTCATTCCAGAGGATGGAGGATGAGGCCCAGAAATCAGGATTTTAAAAAAATTCCCAGGTGATTCTAATGTGCAGCCAAGGTTGAGAACCACTGACTTAGGTGCAATGGAATTAAACATAAAGGAAATTCAAGGGCTTTTCTACCCAGCTTGAAAATCATTAAAAATTATCTGGTAATAATAAACTTACAATAAAAAGACATACAGCTGCTCAGATTAAACTCTACAGTTGCCCATGAACCAGATGCTACTAAATGTCACAGCGTAGCTAGTAGATAGATATTAATCTACTGACTAAAAGAACAATTATTTAATTGAATGAATAAACAAATGAGCTAACTATTTCTGGATGTCCACACTTAGAGAGGTTTACCGGCTATTCTCAGTCACTAAGTCTATAAGAAGTAGTTTAATGATGAAGACCTTAGGGACTTTAAGGGGCAGGTATAGACCTCAGAGCTTTTGATACACACAAAAGTAGTTGGCTCACCTGCAAAATACTTACTATGCGATAGAGGATTGATAGTTTATATGCAGATGCATACATTAAGACCTTGAGCAGCATATTCAAAATTATTTGCTAGCAAAACTTACATTTATATTTGTACTTCATCTTCTTTACCTATTATTTTCAAAGACTCAAAGCAAAAGTAAGTTAGAAACATAAAATAAGAAAACATATGAAATTGCTAATACTCGACCTTTTAACCTATAAGAATGGCACTTTTATATGATTCAATCTAAATAAAAGAAGTTTAGGATAAATAAGGTAAAATATACACAATGTCTTTTTACAAACTATGTAGACCTGTTACAGAATTTACCAGGTGACTGAAAAATACGCAGGGAGTACTCGGGTATCCAGGATAAACCCATTTATTTTCAGATGTTTCACATGTACTAGTACAGTGTCTCAGGGGGTCAGTTATCCAAATCCTGAGCCTGTGAAGATGGAGGAAGCTTTCCCTTTATACCTTTCAGTTTCTTTGTTTTCTATCTGTTTCCTACCGCCCAGGCTTTTGTGGTGGGCTTCCACAGCCCCTCCTGAGTCAGTTAGAATGGGGAAGCCGGATTGTATCTAAATGCCTGGTCTGGGTGGTGCCAGTGACCTTCCCTGTACCTAAGCTGTTCCATTCTTTGTTTATGGCCCCTTTGTAAATTGGGAGGAATTAGGAAAACAGGTCTTGCTAGACCAGATTGTTAAGAAAGGGCAGTGACTTAATCATAGGCTACCAAGAATGTACATTAGGTCACTGGCACAGATTCAGATTGCTACCCCCCCCCCAAAAAAAATGTCATATATTCCCCATCAGAACAATTTTCCTAATCAGTAATCATGGTAACCCAATGACAGTTTCAATAGACTAATGTGTCTATGTTCCACGATGCAGCTGTGAAGAAGGTGCAGGCAGAGAATAAGGGATAGAAGAGAAAACAATTTGAAAAAAGTAGTAGAAATTTTAATCCAAAGAGGAACACCATGCCACAGATAAAGACCTGTTGTGGCTAATTAAGATCAATTCTAGGCTCTTCTACAGATCTAAGAAGGTTTGGAACTTTAGGTTAGCTTAGAAAATCTGGACATAAATAATAGTAACTGTCTCTTCAGGTACAGTATTGAGTTTTGCTTGGAGAAACCCACTTGAGAAAAATATGAGTAAGTGCTTGGCCCTTGGGCAGAAACACACAGTAGAGCAGAACAGGCTTCTAAGGAACATTTAGGAAACTGTAAAAGGTAAGTTCAAACCATCTCTCAAGGCTCTTTTTCATTGGGCTTCAGTGTCATTCTCGCTTCTTCATCTCCTTTGAGCTCCCTGACCACTTATTTTCCTCATCTACCTTATTCCTTCAGCCCGGGAAATCCTCAGGAAACCGTCTTGATAATCTGTTCTTCCTATTACAGTTTTAATAGAACCAGCTCATGCTACATCAATAACCCTATTTCTGAGTACATGCTTCATACTGATGGCTCCTTAATCCGTTTTCCCCATCCTTATGGTTTTCTTAAGCTCCAGACATGAATAGCCAACATATCTAATTCCTCTAATTCAATATATTTGCAAGTTAACTGAACATCTCTAAGTCCCTTCCTCACTACTACCAATCTGCTATTCATTATCCTTTATTAATTTTACTGTTGGCTAAATTAAGTTTACATCCTAAACTTTTTCAGGTCTGTTTTTGCTTTTCCATTGCCACCATACTTTTTAGTTCTATGAACTTGAATTAGGTATTTAACCCCATTAAATCTTATATAGTTTTACTTAGTGAAGACTTGCATCCATTAAATTAATTCTTCATGTTCTAACTACCCATCTATAATACAAATCTAATCAAGCCATATCCCTACCTAAAAATATTCATCACAGCCCCATTGTCTATATGCTAAAATTCAGTTATTTAGTACTGTGTTCAGCAGCATCTCTGATCCCAAAATTGTTTTCCTCTGTCCCCTAATCCTTTGTCCCTTCCTATTACTCTGATAATTTCTTACTAATTTTCTTTTCTTGCCCACATGTGTTGTTTTCTATCTCCAAATCTTTCCCCATACTCTTCTCTTGGCCATTAATAGCATCTTACTGTTTATTCTTCTGGTCAACTCTTACTCATACTCCAGTTCAAGCACAATCTTCTCCACGTAACATCCACTGAACCCTGTGCTTATATCAAATTCCTTTTCCTTTTCTTCAATAGCCTCCTGCATCTTCATTAAGTTGTGGATATTATGGCAATTCTCAAATTTGCACTAAACTGTTTCTTCATTAAAGTTTCATAGTGAGCAGAAATGAGAGTGAAAGAAAATGGGATTCTGGGTCCAGCTTCACCTTACATATGGAAACTTTGCGTTTATATATTTTTAAATTGATCACCCAAGTAAAATTTCACTTAATAGAAGTTCTTTGCAGCAACATCAACAACAATAATATCCAGAAAAAAATTATTGCCGTGTGATACTGAAATTACCTGCCTGTGACATTTTTATAAAGTATTTGATATCATACACTAATCATAATGCTTAAAAACAAAAGATAGTCATTGCACAAAACAGATTTAGCCCACAATAAGCATTGAACAAGTGCTTGATGGTAACAATAATATTTTTCATGCTAAATATTTAAAACTTAGTGTTTTCATATTTGGAAAATTTTTACCAAATAATATGTATGTATGCAAATATAGAAAGTTGCATACATTTAATCATATATATATAGAGAGAGAGAGAGAGAAAGAAAGAGATAGATAGATAGAGAGAAAGAGAGAGAGAGAGAGAGAGAGAGAGAGAGAGAGAGAGAGAGAGAGAGAGGTGCTCTAAATATGCAAGTGTCACCAATGGAAGCTAAGATTGGCAGCAATCTGACACCATCGTATATATTACAAAAACTCTTCTTGACCTTATTTTACTCATGTTCCTTTGAACCCTCTGCTGAATTAAGCCTAATCCTGGCTTCCCACTCTGTAGAATTCAATTGAGTGAGACTCCTACGAAGTAAGTTCAGGGAAAATCTTACACCTTTGATATCAGATCACCCTGGCCCACCTTTAGCAAGAACTCTGCTGAATAAATTTAACAAGACTCTCCTGCCCTAGCTGGTTTGGCTCAGTGGATAGAGTATCCGCCTGCAGACTGAAGGGCCCTAGGTTTGATTCCTGCCAAGGACACATGCCTGGGTTGTGGGCTCGATCCCCAGTAGGGGGCGTGCAGGAGGCAGCCGATCAATGATTCTCATCATTGATGTTTCTATCTTTCTATCCTTCTCCCTTCCTCTCTGAAATCAATAAAAATATATTAAATAAAAAAGAATCTCCTTACTCCTGATGTCTCCTTTTAGTAC
Source organism: Myotis daubentonii (assembly GCF_963259705.1). NCBI lineage: Eukaryota > Metazoa > Chordata > Mammalia > Chiroptera > Vespertilionidae > Myotis > Myotis daubentonii. Next base: position 132,455,756 of record NC_081842.1, read on the forward strand.
TTTTTCATCCACCAACTGCTAACCTCATCTTTCATTGTAAATCCTTATTTGTTCTTATTGGAATCAGAGTTGAGCCCAAGCTCTCTGTTCCAAGGCAGATGCCATGGTAGCGGTCCTTACATCCAACAAGATACCTCCCACCCAATAAAATATGCCTTACTGTTCTTTAATAAATGTAATGGAAAAGTATTTTCTTTACCAGTTAGAACAGACTTTTTCTTTAACGTATACATACATACTTATACTGATGGGTATACTTACAATCTGCCTATAATAAAAAGGCATCTGTAATCTAAAAATGACATAAAATAAGATGCTGAACCCTAAAGTCCAGCGTTTGTTATTTGCATTTGGTAGAGGAATTTTATCATGTGTTTACAAAGCCACATTCTTAAAGTGCTTTGTAAGTGCTGTAGCACATGGGAGTTCAACATAATTATCTATTGTCATCAGAATAGATGTAAAGAATTACAGAAGTTCTTTCTGTCTTTAAACCCATGCAGATCCCACCACATGGAGACGGAAGAGATTTATGGTGTGTACAATCTGAGCTGTTCTAAATACGCAAGTGTCACCAGTGGAAGCTAAGTCTGGCTTGGAGGCAACCTGACACCATCATTCAAACAAGTTGTGTGCATTTTCATAAAGCGAATCTGAGATGGCAGCTGATTAATACATGGCTAAGTAGGCCATGGCTCAAATTAGGAAGGACTGACAAGTAATTTATAAGTCAAACCATAAGTATACAAAGCCCAGGACCTTGATATTTTAAAAAAAAATGTAATGTAACTGTCTAAGCAGAAAATGCTGGGCAGGAATTTCTGTGATACTAAAACTCATCATCCTAAAATAGAATTCAGGGAAAAATTAAATGGATTTTTAAAAATCAGTTAACATAATGTATTACTTATTAAATTCTTTCATAGAGCAAATAGAAGACTAATTTCTCTGGAGCCATTCATGCCCCCAAAAGTTATAATTAAAGACACAAATTGAATGATTTTAATAATGATGAACGTTCACCTTCTTAGTGCTTAGGTATGGTAATATGAGAGTCACAGAAGGACTCCATCTTTCACTTTCATTTAACTTTTTCTCCTGGGATTTATAAGGGCCCTTTTCCTCATTTATTTATTTATGGCCATTAAAATAGTATCAGGAGTTAAGTGGCTGTTTTTAAAAGATAGAATTAGTGTCAACCACTCAAAGAAAGCGTATTGGGGCTTTGAGATTACAGAAGGATTTCTGGGTTTCCCAGTGAGCTCTCTGTGCCTGTTTACCTTCACATATCTTCCCAGTTTTACAGGGTCCTGCCAAGAACAAGGATTTGCATGTATGTTGGCACACTGCCTCTGTTGTTTTCCTTTTCACAGAACACAATTAGTTTTATTGATGCCTTTACAGAAAGCATCCATAATGTAAAAATTAAATAACAAATATTCTTTCAAGTTGATGGTAAAATGTGGTGTCAAAACTATCTGGAAAATAAGCAACCTTTACAAGCTGACTGGTCAGAATATTTGTATTTTTGTATCATTTAGGAAAATCCTACTATTGCCTTAGACACAAAAAACATTCCCGGTGTGCAAGATAGAGAGAGTTCATAAAACACACAGCATTTTCAGCCAGAAAATAAGGCAACCTATTGCTTTCCATAGCTGGCTGTTACACCCCAGTTCCCACCAATAGAATATAATCTCATTGCAGCAGGCAATATTTGGTATCAGTGAAACATGAGTATTTTTTTAGATATGTGCAGATTGCTACTACCTAAAGGACAAAAAGATTTTGTGCTTTTGCAATTGGTATCTTCAGAGCACATTTATATAATAAGGTAGTAAAACAAAGGTTCAGTAGTTTAACACAGGTACTCAGATAATTCTATCTCCTTTTTTCTTTCTCTTCAATCTCTCTCTCTCTCTCTCTCTCTCTCTCTCTCTCTCTCTCTCTCTCTCAAACTTTTAATTCTCCAAACACCATTACAAAATGATTTGAGTCACTGTATCAACTATATAATTAATCCTCCTATCAGTGAATGCCAAATTAGATGTCTGCTTCCATCATGTCCTCTCACTGCTAGAGTAGAGGACTCTGTACGCATTTGACCATTGATGGGGGTCAATACTGAAAAAGGGTGGGACAGATGCCAACACCCCAATGACTATGTGTTTCTAATATTAGAAAGGCTACACCCAATTTGGCCAGTCTCCACGCATGCAAAATAAATAAATTTTGCTGTGCTGTTATCACAATGATTAAATATAATAAGTTAATGAGATTACAATAGCTGGTTGTGAACAAGACCAATTGTGTTAATTGGAAGGTCCTGAATGGCAATTTTAACTGCTGCTGAGTTTTGAAATAAAATCAGTTTTACTAATTTTATCTGATTTTTTAATGAAGGTTGCCCTGAGCAATTGTTCTCTGTGTTCTTTAGGAAACAGTGTGTGTCATAGCTGCTGACATTAATCTCGATTACTTTAGTTAAAATAAATAGTTATACTTGGGTGGCTTTCAGAAAATACATCACAGTAGATGTAATGCTGGAAAGCAAAGAGAGCTGCATGTTTTGCTTTGTTTGACTACATTTTATGTGATGCATTCCAACCATGAAGATAATCTCTGGTGTTACCAGATCCTAGGGTCTAACTGCATAAATCAAGTAGAACTACCATTTGTTGGTTTACAGTAGTTGTCCTCTATCAGTTGAGGAATGAAGACAAGATTTGCAACTGAGGAGAAGGTAACCAATATCAAATGTATCCTGTGCACAAGACCAGGAGAAAAAAAACACAAAAGTTGTTGAAATGTTTAGGGAAGGTTTCCTTCCACAAGTCTTTGCTCTGGCAGTGCACAGATCGTGCCATCAATACCAACCACCAACGTTAATGGCTGAGGCTGCAGGAGAGCAAGCACTCACGATATTTGTTTTCACAGTAGATTAATATACATTGAATGGCTCCTCTGAGCTTTTTAAGTGCATTGGAAGGCTGCCATGCCATACAGCCTGTTATAAAAGACTGGAAATTCGAAGGGAAAATAAAGTTTGGGGAAACCAAAAATGCCATTTACACAAACTAAAGAAACATCTTTCATCCTTTTGATTTTTTTATTCACAGTCTTTCAACATCTGCAATTAGGATTGTATATTTAGACTATTTAATGCCTGTGAGCAAAGGTTAAATGGGTTTTAACAGGAACTCATGAGGAAATGGGATAAAACCTTTTTCAAATCCCGTGAAACAACTAAAATGAGAAAATGTATATTAAAACATCATAAAATTAAGTGGTTACACTAGCAAAGGTGTTATACCACTCACTTCATCCACACTAACATTGGAAAACTTTCTTATTGAGTTATAGTGTTTCATGCAGGTAGATGCATAAATCTTAAGGATACAACTGGATATAATTTTAGGTCTGCATACAGCCATGTAATTACCCCCCATGTAAGAGATCAGGAGCTAGAAGATTTCTAATATTCCAAATTCACTTTAAAATTATTTTTCTACATTGTTGTTTAATTTGACCTATGTATGTTTATAAAGTAAATTATACTTTACTGTGTGCTTGTACTGTGTCATGAGCTGGGTTTGATACTGAGACTATCTTGGATCATATGGTAGAGATTTCCAAGTCTTTCTTCTACTCTCTGAAACAGAGTTCATAAGTTGGATATCATCTCTTTCCTGAATTTTTGATAAAATTGTCCCAGAAAACCATCTGGTTTCTCTATTCTATTGTTCTGTATTTTTGTGGTCATTTTTAGTTATTTACCTTTTACTAGAAAATTGAAAGTTTCATGTAATTTTTACATGTATCAGTCTATATTTACTATTCAAAGAATTTCCACAAGTATTTACTTTTTTATAAAGCTTTCTTGGTTGTTTTTCTTTTTGTTTTGAAAAATCTAATTAAACATGTGTCTGATACTTGAACTTTGAAGTCTGCATGGCATTAAATCACTGATGGAGAAAGGATTCTGTTTACACATACAATAGGATACGGACATGGAAAATAAGCCTTTAATCAAATGGCGCACTTACCCATAGATGAAAGTAGAAATATATTTAACGTTAGGGTTGGAAGAAATGAAAAGCTCTTCCTTCAAACTCATGAGCAAAAAACACTGGTTTAAAAAACAAAAAGCAAATGACTTTGTTACTATTTACATGAAACAATGCCACTTACATTGTACAGACAGTTTAAGCCACTTTATATCATTTACATAACCTTCTGTTTTGATCTAATTTCAAAATTACAGAAAAGTTTCAAGAATCTATAAATGAACTTTCATATATCCTTTATCATTCACTATTGCGTTTCACTAGTGGTTTACATTTTGCCCCATTTGCTTTGTCATTCTCTTTCACTCTTCTAATGACTCTGGATATACTAGTAAGATAGATGAGACATGATGATGATAGCTGGATAGATACCTGTTTTTCTGAACAAGGTGAGCAAATTGAAAAAAGCAAGTTCCTTTACCTATAAATTGATCAGCCTGCATTTCTTAAGGACAAAGAGCATTCAATGATATAATCATAATACAGTTATCAATATCAGGAAATTTAACAATGATATACAGGGGTGAGCAAAAGTAGGTTAAATATCTATTCATCATTATCTTAAGTATAAATTAAAAGTAAGACTATGAAATAATAACAATAATAATGCAAATAATACAAATAAACAATATAATAATTAATAAATAATAAGACAAGAATAAACTCTGTTTTGCATACTCACAACTATAAACGACCTACTTTTGCCCACCCCTGTACTACTTTTGTCTAATTTATAGTTCATATTCAAATATTATCAGTCATTCCAATTACTATGTACTTTATCACTATTTTTTTTCACCAGTTCATCAAAGCCATGATTATGTGTTGCATTTAGTTTAATAGTGTCTCTTTAATCATCCTTAATCTGGAGTATTTTCTCTGTCTTTGGGCTTCTTATTTTGTAGTATGTCCCTTAACTTGGGTTTTCCTAATGTTTCCTCTTAATTCAACTCAGAAGATGCATTTTTGATAGGAATATCACAAAGGATATCTCCTTCTCAGTTTGTTTTACTAGAAGGTTCATGCTCTTCGTTTGTCAAAATATGAGGGCACTAATGTTTGAAGACTGGATTATTATTGTGTCTACTAGTTTTCCATGTTATAAAGTTAATTTTTCCCTTCATGACTAATAAGTTATTGGGAGATACTATGAGTCTATTAGCATCTTATTCCTCATCAAATTTTCACCATCAATTTTATTATTTATTGATGACTTTTAATCACATATTGTTATATATTTACTAGAGGCTCAATGCATGAAATCTGTGCATGGGTATGGTCCCTAGGCCTGGTCTAGGGCATCTTCTCTGGCTTTCTGCAGCCAGCCCCACCCTTCCTCCTCCCCCCCCCCCACACCCACCCTCGGTTCCCCGTTTGCCATTGGGTGATCAATGCCTGATGGCTAGGGGAAGAGACCGAGAGATCAGCTGTTCCTGCCCTCTCACCAGCCCCGCCTACACCATGGGTCACCCTCTGTGTGTGGGGAGACCTGCCGGGAGCCGGTCCATCCTTGCTGTTTCAAGGGACCTGGCATATATGGCATACTGTTCTTAATATGTTTGCTCACCTTCTTGGCACTATGTGTTTTAACCAAGGTCACCTCTCTGAGAAAGGTTGTTTCCCCAGGTAGGGATTTTCCCCTGAAGTTAGGGAGGGAATAAAACCCCTTAACTAAGTGCCAGGCGGGTAATTAATCACTTTAACTATGAACAATCATGCTTAAGCTACATAATCTTTACTCCCTGGAATGGAGATAAGAAACGCCCTAACCTTTGGAATAGAGATTGATAGGATTGGAATCAACTAGTATAAATACAGATGTAACAAGACAACAGAACCTACACACAGAACCTAGACACAGAACCTACACAGAATCTAGAGACAGAAGAACTTCGCTGGAGAGAACATGGCAAAAGATCCTGGACAGAAACTGGAGACAGAACCTAGAGACAGAACCTAGCGAGAGAACATGGCAAAAGATCCTGGACAGAAACTGGCTACAGAACCTAGAGACAGGACCTAGCGAGAGAACATGGCAAAAGATCCTGGACAGAAACTGGCCACAGAACCTAGAGACAGAACCTGGCTACAGAACCTGGATAGAACATGGCAAGAGAACCTGACTAGAACCTGGTGACTGAACCTGGCAAAAGATCCTGGACAGGACCTGGCTACAGAACTTGGTTGGAGAACCTAGCCAGAACCTGGCTGAAGAACCTGGCTACAGAATCTGGTGACCGAACCTGGCTGGGGAACCTGGGGAACCTGGCTGGAGAACCTAGCAAGAAAACATGGACACAGAACTTGGCTGGAGATCCTGGCTAGGCTGCTGATCAACTGGACGCTGTCTCCGTGTCATTCCTTCTTTGCCGACTCCGTCCACACCTTTGGGGACCCCTGGACCTGCTAGGGTTGGACCCCAGCAGAGACCAGTGGGGCGGGGGCTTTAGCCTGGTGCTGCCCGCGTCGCCTACCACCCACCCCCCAGTTCCCCATTCACCATCAGGCGATTGGAGCCTACCACCTGGGGAAAGGGACTAAGAGGTGGTGAGAGTGCCTCACAGTGACTGGTCAAGAAGTTGTTCTGGTCTTCTGCCCTTAGGGTCAATTTGCATATTACCCTTTTATTATATAGGATAGAGGCCTGGTGCACGGTAGGGCCAGCTGGCCTGCCCTGGGACTGTGGGAAGTTTGAAGTTTACAGGCTGACCAAGCCCCAGGTTGGGGTGGGGGTCCCTGCTGGAGGGTGGGACAGGCCTGGGCGAGGGACAGTAGCTGTTCTGGTCTCTGGTTGTTCTGGTTGTTGCACTGTTGCAGTTGCTGGGCTTTTATTATATAGGACTATAGCTCCAATGCACAAAAATTTGTGCAAGAGTAGGTCTTCCTTCCCTCTGGCACTGGGGACCCAAGCTGCTTCCCTCCTCTGGCCACCCGCAGGCACCTGGGACCTGGCTGGCTTCCCTCTGGCCCCAGCTTCATCAGGAAGGACGTCTGGAATGGTGTCCAGAAGACATCCGGTCTAATTAGCATATTACCCTTTTATTACTACAGATTCGTCAGCATTCTACTTAGGGAATTAATTTTCTTTCTCTCTATCAACATATGCATTCTTTTATTTAATTTTATTTATATGACATAAGGTATCTCATTTTCTTTAATGAGTTATAATCCATTTGTATTGTAAGTTATTTTGATGTTCAAATTATCTAGATTTTATTGTTCAGGGCTCTTTCAAGTTTGCTCTGTATCCTTTTCATAAAATCTTTAGCATGATTCTTGGAGCACAATATTAATTTCTGAGGAAATAATAAGCTCTAGCTGCTCACATTTTTTACTCCTAACATATCCTTTTATTTTTCTTTCTTTTTTTAATCCTCACTCAAGGACATGCTTATTGATTTTAGAGATAAAGAGAGAGAAAAAGAGAGAGGAAGAGAAGAGAGGAGAAGAGGAGAGGAGAGGAGAGAAGAGAAGAGAGGAGAGGAGAAGAGAAGAGAAGAGAAAGAGAACCATCAATGTGAAAGACAAACATCCATTGGTTGCCTCCCACACCCACCCAACATGGGATAAAACTCACAACCTGGGTATGTCTCCTGAACATATAGGATGAAGCTCCAACCAACCAAGTCACACTGGCCAGGGCCTAACATATCCTTTAAAAAAAATTATCATTTGAGGCATTCGTGCAGAGTAGCCCTTACCAGTGAAAAGAGGAATCATTGTGTGCTTTGATTTTTGGAATTATAGAATAGATAGTAATCTCTGAATTCCATTTCTCCTCATGGACTGACATTTCATCCTCAGATCTTCATCTTCATTAACTATAGCCCCTGAAAGACCATAATTTTCAGAAGCACAGCAACTGTGTCTGTTCTACTCACAGTTCATCTATAACAACAAATAAATTTTTGTTGAATTAATAAATGCAAAGAAGAATAGCCCTGCCAGCATGGCTCAGTGGTTGAGCACCAGCCTATGAACCAAGAGGTAACAGTTCAATTCCTGGTCAGGGCACATGCCCCTGTTGTGGGCTCAATCCCCAGTGTGGAACCTGCGGGAACAGCCAATCAATGATTATCTCTCATCTTTGATGTTTCTATCTCTCTCCCTCTCCATTCCTCTCTGAAAACAATAAAAATATATTTTTAAGTAAATAAATGCAGGGAAGAATAAATGACTAAGAAACCAAAAAAACAAACAAACAAAACCCCTGAGGAATAGCCAACGCTAATGATGCCCCTAATTTTTCCTCTACTATGGGTTAAGACAGTGGTTCTCAACCTGTGGGTCGCGACGCCTTTGAAGGTCGAATGACCCTTTCACAAGAGTCGCCTAAGACCATCCTGCATATCAGATATTTACATTAAGATTCATAACAGTAGCAACATTACAGTTATGAAGTAGCAATGAAAATAATTTTATGGTTGGGTCACAACATGAAGAACTGTATTTAAAGGGCTAGAAGGTTGAGAACCACTGGGTTAAGGGCTTATATCTCATTTTTAAAACATCATTCATTTATTTCAATGATCCTATTATTAATAAAACTAGAGACCCGGTGCACAAAAATTTGTGCACTCAGGAGGGTCCCTCAGCCCAGCCTGTGCCCTCTCGCAGTCTGGGACCCCTCCTGGAATGACCACCTGCTGGCTTAGCCCACTCCCCGGGGGATTGGGCCTAATCTGGCAGTCAGACATCCCTCTGGCAGCCCGGCATCCCTTGGGGGATGTCCACTTGCCAGCGGGGAGCGGGTCTAGCTGCAGTCGGACATCCTTAGCACTGCTGATGAGACAGGAGAGGCTCCCACCACCACGGCTGTACTGGCAGCCATCAGCCTGGCTTGAGGCTGAGCAGAGCTCCCCCTGTGGGAGCGCACTGACCACAAGGGGTCAGCTCCTGCATTGAGCATCTTCCCCCTGGTGGTCAGTGTGTGTGATAGTGACCAGTGATTCCCAGTTGCTCTGCTGTTAGGGTCAATTTGCATATTACCCTTTTATTATATAGAATAAAGGACTGGTGTATGGGTGGGGGCCAGCTGGTTTGCCCTGAAGGATGTCCCGAATCAGGGTGGGGGTCCCACTTGGGTGCATGGCCAGCCTGGGTGAGGGGCTGAGGGCTGTTTTCAGACTGGCCACACCCCCTTTAGTGTGGAGGGTCCCCACTGGGGTGGCTGGCCAGTCTGAGTGAGGGACTGATGGTGGTTTGCAGGCTGGCCAACACCCCCAGCAGAGACCCTCACCCCATAAGGGTGTGGCCATCCTGGGTGAGGGGCTGATGGCTGTTTGCAGGCTGGCCACAGCCCCCAGCAACCCAAGCTCTCAGTGGAGGCTGGCTGGAAACAGGTATCTGGGATTTATTTAGTTTCTATAATTGAAACTTTGTTGCCTTTTGCGGAGGCCACAGCTGGCCAGTGTTGGGTTCCAACCCCAGCAGGTCCAGGGGTCCCCAAAGGTGTGGACGGAGTCGGCGAAGAAGGAATGACATGAGACAGTGTTCAGTTGATCAGCAGCCTAGCCAGGATCTCCAGCCAAGTTCTCCAGCCAAGTTCTGTTTTTTATTGTCTTGTTACATCTGTATTTATACCAGTTGATTTTAATCCTATCAATTTCTATTCCAAAGGTTAGGGCGTTTCTTATCTCCATTCCAGGGAGTAATGATTATGTAGCTTAAGCATGATTGTTCGTAGTTGAAGTGATTAACTACCTGCCTGGCACTTACTTAAGGGGTTTTATTTCCTCCCTAACTTCAGGGAAAAATCCCTACCTGGGGAAACAACCTTTCTCGGAGAGGTGACCTTGGTAAAAACACATAGCGCTAAGGGGAGCAAACATATTAAGAACAGTATGCCATATATGCCAGGTCCCTTGAAACATATGCTGTGCAGATGTTTCTTTCCTGCAGCAACTGTGTCAAGCAGCAAGGGTGGACCGGCTTCCAGCAAGCCAGGGCAGGCGGGAAGCTTGGCTTCCTCCATCTCCGGGGCAATCAAGCCTCTTGCTTGTTCCAGCTCCATGGCTGCTGGCCACCATCTTGGTTGGGTTAATTTGCATATAGTTGCTCTGATTGGCTGGTAGGTGTGGCGTGAGCATAGCAAAGGTACAGTCAATTAGCATCTTTGTCTTTTATTAGTGTAGATTTTCTCTCTTGGATTTCATGTTTTGAAAGGTTTGTCTAATGAGATAACTACATTGCTCAATGGCCTGAAGCAGTTTGCCCAGTTATCATAGATCTCTAGCTACATTGGACCCTCAAGAACACTAACCTTTCAAACATCGATGCTGCCACACATTGCTAATTTTTCATACTGACACCCTGCCAAGTCTCAGATTTGAAATTATTCCTAAAGACAGGGCACAAAGTTTTCCTAGAAGCTTTGCTCAAAATTTTCTGTGCATTAATTGTAGAGTTATACTGTTGGTAATAGAATTATGTACTATGCAACATAAAGAATTGTGTCTTATCTGATACTAGAGTCCCGGTGCATGAAATTCATGCACTCGGGGTGGGGGGGGGCGTCCCTCAGCTCATCCTGCACCCTCTCCCAGTATGGGAGCCCTCAGGGGATGTCCAACTGACGGTTTAGACCCACTCCCCAGACATCCTTAGCAGACATCCTTAGCGCTGCTATGACGCTCCCCTTGTGGGAGCGCACTGACCACCAGGGGGCAGCTCCTGCATTGAGCATCTGCCCCCTGGTGATCAGTGAACGTCATAGCAATCAGTTGTTCTGCTGTTCAGTCGATTTACATAGTAGCCTTTTTATATAGGATATTAAAAATTGTACTTATTGGGGGAAAATATTTTAATAAAGCTGTCATCTGTTACCTTCCTTAAGTCTTAAAATAGTTAAGAGGCAAATTCATTTTATGCAGAGCAAATTTCCTGAAGGCTGGCACTTTCCAGCAGTTTGAGTATTTCAATGTGACTTTTTTCTTTTTTCCTTTTTTTCCTTTTTATTCTGCAATTCCAGTTTACATTGATTATAATTTTGTATTAGTTTCAGGTGGACAGTATATTGATTAGGCAATCATATACTTTATAAAGTGGTCCCTCTGATATTTCAAGTACCCAGCTGGCACCACATATAATTATTACAATGTTATTGCCTGTCCCCTATGCTGTACTTTACATCCAATGACCATTTTATAATTACCAGTTTGTACTTCTTAATCCCTTCACCTTTTCAACCATTTCCCAACCCTCTACCCTCAATTTTCCTTTTTTTTTAAAAAAAGTATGTCTCACCTTTCTCACCCAATATGACTTATCACACAAGGAGAAAATTACTGGCCTCCAGGAGACAGAAATCAGTCAAGATGACATCTGTATCTATCAAATTTAGTATCCAGTAATGCCAAGTTATTATAGCTGGAGCTCTTTCTCTGAATGCGGAAATATTGCAGTGTATGAGTGATCTAGGAGGTAGAATAGCAAGACTCTAGGCATCTGAGCTCTGCCAGCATAACCTGGTAGGCATTCTTGCTGTGGTCCGAATATTTGCGTCCTCCCCAAATTCATATATTGAAATCTTTATGTCTAAGTGATGGTAATAGAAGGTGCAGCCATTTGGAGTGCTTTAGATCAAGGGTGGCACCATCATGAGTAGTCTTAGTGCCCTTATAAAAGAAGCTCAGAATGATCCTTGGCCCATCCTGCCAAATGCAGATACAATGAGAAGCCTGGCACCCAGGGAAGAGTTGTCACCTGACCATGCTGGAACCTGGATCTCAAATTTCCAACCTCCAGAACTGTGAGCAATACATTTTCTGTTGTTTGTAAGCCACTTGGTCTCGGACATTTTGTCACAGGAGTCCGAATGGACTAAGAAACCATGCTCAGGTTAAAATTAAGGGCCCTAAACTTATTTCACTTATTTAAAAAAACAAAGAGAAATGTGTGTCCTATTTACAGAAATATGTGCAATTAAAAACAACATTTCTATAAAATGACTTGTTAGGAAAGTTTGAAGATAAACTGCTTTCTTCCTTAGAATCTTATATTTTTTAGAAGAGACAAAAAAGCTCATATACCTCACTTACCAAGCATAGGCAACAACAGTACAATGACCCTGTCTACTTCCCATGATAAAATAAAATTATTATTCTTGGTGTAAGAGACACTTTATAAAATGTTTTTTTCCAAATTTTTTCTTTCTGGACAACATTTTGTTGCTTAAATTTACTTGTCTGTATACTGTAGATATAACACTGAATTTGTAGGTCAGCATGAAGATTAAATGAAATTAAGTATATAATGGATTTAACCTTCTGAGATTAATTGTGTACTTAGTGCACAATTGAATACACTCACATTCATAAGGCAAGCATTTCCTCAGGATTCATCTGGGTGTGTTGTGTTAAATATATTTTCTAAAATTTGCCTGCCAGTGATTTTCAGTATATGTCAATGTCATGGATTTTTTTTTTCCGTTGATCACTCCATGCAATGAATGCCAAGTAATCAATGATCATTTTAAACCCTGCCAATTATTTAATAAATACTGTCAGGTAACTATGAGTAGAGCTTTTAAGATTGTATTTGAAGTTCCAAAATGTGTGTCATTAAACATAGAACATAGTTTTTAAAATTTAATCCAATACATTAAACATTTCTTCAGGTAACCAAACCTGTCCTAGAATCAGGCATTTGATAGAATTTGTAAGCATCTGTCAAGATCCCTTCTCAGTTACAATAGACTCTGCATTGTTCTCTTGAGAATTCAGTCATCCTATTCAATATGTTTTATTGCTGACAATATTTTTATTTTTTCAAATAAATAAAAATATGTAAAATATAAGACTATAAGATCTGCTACAGTGTCATCTTTATATCACAAAGAACACACACACACACACACACACACACACACAGATACATCCACTAAACAAATTTGAATAGCATGAATTATTAGTAAAGTTTATAGTAGCACATTGCATAGATTTAGTTAAATTTATTTTTCTGAGTTTAACAGGTAAAGCATATCTTTTAAATGTTTACTTTGGAAGGTCATTGTCTACTAAAGTTGCACTGTCCCTCATAAATAATTCAATTTTATTTTAGGCTTAGGCCTCCAATATTGGAATTCTTGTTTTATGTTCTTCTCTCAACATTTTTGTCACCCAGATTGCAAATTATTCAATATCTATTTGTTGAATGAATACATTATATTGAATAAGTAAATCGAGGTAAGGAGAGATAAAGAATCTCTCAGGATTTCATTTTAAAATAATTTAAGTGAAGATGGCAGGAAAGTAATAGGAACATAGATTTGTGTGCTCAGCAGTTTTTCAATGTATATAATTTCCCCATTTGACTTAAGGATTTATAAGCATAATTGGATGTGTAAGATATTTATACATTTGTTATCTTTAAAATACATTGACCCTGGCCCACCCTGGCCAGGTTACTTAGTGTCATCTCGTACAAAAAAAAAAAAAAAAGAAGAAGAAGAAGAATAAAAAGAAAATTCATGGACTCCATTTCCAGTCAGGGCACACACATACCTAGGTTTTGGGTTTGATCCTGGTTGGGGTATACAGATCAGGCAACCGACCTATGTGTCTCTCTCACATCCACGATCAATGTTTCTCTCTCTCTCTCTCTCTCTCTCTCTCTCTCTCTCTCTCTCTCTCTCTTTCTGGAATCAATTAAAACATATCTGTATATCTTTGGGTGAGGATTAAAATAAAATAAAATGCATTGACTCCATATCAGTATACACTATTGTCTTCCCTGCCAGTAGCCTTCTCTCAGCTGTGTTTCTTCTCTGGTAGAAGAATCCATGATTAATGGAGGCACTTAGAATTGTAAAATAAATAAATAAATAAAGGAAGGAAATATAGGAAAATTTCATAAACGCTGAGCATTGACTTGACCAGTGTTGCTCGCTCAGTGGTTGAGCATTGACCCATGAATCAGGAAGTCAAGGTTCTATTCTTGGTGGGGACACATGCTCAGGTTTTGGGCTCAAACACCAACAGGGGGCATGTAGAAGGCAGCCAATCAATGATTCTCTCTCATCATTGATGTTTCTATCTCTCTCTCCCTCTCCCTTCCTCTCTGAAATCAATAAAAACATATTTATAAAAGAAATCTACACTAATAAAAGAGAAAAATGGTAATTGGCGTACGACGATACTCTTTTCATTGGCTAATCAGGGCTATATGCAAATTAACTGCCAACTATGATTGGCAGTTACCTGCCAACTATGATTGGCAGTTAACTGCCAACTAAGATTGGCAGTTAACTGCCAACAAGATGGCGGTTAATTTGCATATGTAGGCACAATGCAGGGAGGCGAAAGGGAAAGCAGGAAGAAGCCCCCTGCCACTGACAGTGATAGGAAACCCAGGGGGGAGCTAAGAGCTGGGGGGCAGGACAAAGGCGGCCCTGGGGCCACCTTTGCCCTGCCCCCCCAGCCATGATCGGAGAATCAGGCACCTTTGCTGCCCTGGCCAGTGATAGCAGGAAGTAGGGGTGGAGCCAGCGATGGGAGCTGGGCACGGTCGAAGCTGTCAGTCCCGGGAGCTAGGGGTCCCTTGCCTGGGCCTAAAGCAGAGCCCACGATTGTGGGGCCACTGCAGCTGTGGGTCCCTGCTGCCCGAGCCTGACGCCTCAGCCAGAGGCGTTAGGCCTGGGCAGGGGCGGAGCCTGCAACCGCTGGGAGCTGGAGGTCCCCTGCCCAGGCCTGACACCTCTGCCGGAGGCCTCAGGCCTGGTCAAGGGGCCGATCCGGTGATTGGTGATCAGAGGGTGATGAGGGTCAACTCCTCTGGCCGAGGCATCAGGCCTGGGCGGGGGGCTGAGCCGGGGATTGGGGGGATATGATGGTCCCCTTGCCCAGGCCTGAAGCCTGGGTCAGAGGCGTCAGGCTTGGGCGGGGGGTGGAGCAAGTGATCAGAGGGAGATGGGGGTCCCCTGCCCAGGCATGATTCCTGGGTCAGAGGCCTCAGGCCTGGGCGGGGGCCAGAGCCAGTGATCGGGGGGAGATGGGGGTCCCCTGTCCAAGCCTGACACCTCTGGCGGAGGCGTCAGGCCTGGGCAAGGGGCCAATCAGGTGATCAGAGAGTGATGGGGGTCTACGCCTCTGGCTGAGGCATCAGGCCTGGGCAAGGGGCAGAGCCAGCAATCGGAGGGGGCTGGGGGCAGAACCAGTGATTGGGGGGGAAATGAGGGTCCCCTACCCAGGCCTAACGCCTCTGTCAGAGGCGTCAGGCCTGGACAAGGGGCCGATCCTGCGATTGGAGGGTGATGAGGGTCAACGCCTGAGGGCTCCCAGTATGTGAGAGGGGGCAGGCTGGGCTGAGGGACACTCCCCCCCCACACACACACCCAGTGCATGAATTTCGTGCACCGGGCCCCTAGTAAAAGTATAATAAAAAATAAATGCTGAGCATTGAAATCAAACATAACTTGCCATTCCTTCTGAAGTGCTCTGTTTTTCCTTCCACACTTCCCCTCTCCTAGTTACCCACTATCCTAATTCACCTGGAGCACTCAGTGCAGGTCACCCACTTCACACTCAGACACCTGCCACTAGTATTCAGAACCCAAATGGGTTCAGAACTCAACTAACCAGTCCTTTCCTCTTTCATCTAAATGCATGTTTTAAGATCACCAACTCTATATTTTGGTTGTTCCAAAAATATAGCTAAATAGCTAAGTAATTTGAACTATGTTTTTTTTTTCCAAGGCATGTATCAAATTATAAAATATAATTTTCAATATGTTTTCCTTCCCACCAAATTCCAGAAGGAGTTTAATGAGAACCCACAAATTTCCTTTCCATTTCTCAAGTAGAAATAATACAATATTGCATCTCTGATTTCAGTCAGTGGGAGACTAGTATTAGTAGCACCTTTCAACAAGAGAGAGTCATATTGCACATACGAAATACATGTTCAAATTCAGCTGCCGGTCTAAAGTTGTTGAGGGAAATAACTGAAGGCGGGAAAGAAGTATTTCAAGACCTCTATGTGAAGAGAATTGCACTATAAACCAAGTTTCAGTTTTGTCACAAACAAGTGTGATTTGAGGCAAGTCTTTAAACTTTGTGAAACTCAAATTTCTCACTACAAAATCTTGAGTGATATCCATGTCTACCCTTTAACATTGATCTATCATTCTGAACAAAATCACATTATCTACCACTAGAATTTCAGGAAGGAATTTTTAAAGAATCCGTATATATGTTAATATTTTGAATATTTCAGCATTTAAAAAAATGCATATTCCTGGCACTGTGCTGATCATATGGTATGCACTCAGTGACTCAGGATTGCGGCTTGACTGCCACATAGAGACACAGCCCCACACCAAAACTGCTCTGGCAGTAGAGGGGATGGGCCCAGAGGCATACTGCCCAATGCTTTAGGGATGGGCTGGAAACAGAGGCCATTTCATGGGTACAACCAATCAAAATGGATCTAGAATAAAATACATTATTTTGTTTTGAACCCTGTGTGATTTTTCAGATGTTTTAAATCTTTTTTTTTTTAGCATTTTAATGCTAAAATAATATATGATCATTGTTTTTATTTTTTAATTTATTTTATTGTTGAAAATATTACAGATGCCCCCCTCCGTCCCCCCAATTAACTCCCTCCACCCCCCTCCCATGTCCTCCCCAGGTCTTAACTGCACTATTGTCTGTGTACATGGGTTATGCATATATGCATATGTTCTTTGGTTAAACTCCCCCCACTGCCCATAGTTACCTCTAAGATTTGTCAATCTGTTCCATGCTTCCATGTCTCTGGATCTATTTTGTTCACCAGTTTATTTTCTTCATTAGATTCCACATGTAAGTGAGATCATGTGATACTTTTTTTTCTCTGACTTATTTTGCTTAGCATAATACTGTCCAGGTTCCCACATGCTATCTCAAAGGGTAAGATATTCTTATTTTTTATAGCTGCATAGTATTCCATTATGTAAAAGTTCCACAGTTTTTTTATCTACTCATCTACTGATAGGCACTTGGACTGTTTCCAGATCTTAGCAATTTTATTTTATTTTTTATTTTATTATTATTATTTTTATTAAATCTTTATTGTTCAGATTATTACAGTTGTTCCTCTTTTTTTACCCCCATAGCTCCCCTCCACCCAGTCCCCACCCCACCCTCCGCCCTCACCACTCCCCCCCCACTGTCCTCATTCATAGGTGCACGATTTTTGTCCAGCCTCTTCCCGCATCCCCTACACTCCTTTCCCCGCAAAGAATAGTCAGTCAACTCCCTTTCTATGCCCCTGATTCTATTATAATCACCAGTTTATTCTGTTCATCAGATTATTTATTCACTTGATTTTTAGATTCACTTGTTGATAGATGTGTATTTGTTGTTCATAATTTGTATCTTTACCTATTTCTTCTTCTTCCTCTTCTTAAAGGAAACCTTTCAGCATTTCATATAATAGTGGTTTGGTGGTGATGAACTCCTTTAGCTTTACCCTATCTGTGAAGCTCTTTATCTGACCTTCAATTCTGAATGATAGCTTTGCTGGATAAAGTAATCTTGGTTGTAGGTTCTTGGCATTCATCACTTTGAATATTTCTTGCCTCTCCCTTCTGGCCTGCAAAGTTTCTGTTGAGAAATCAGCTGACAGTCGTATGGGTACTCCCTTGTAGGTAACTGACTGTCTTTCTCTTGCTGCTTTTAATATTCTCTCTTTGTCTTTTGCTCTTGGCATTTTAATTATGATATGTCTTGGTGTGGTCCTCTTTGGATTCCTTTTGTTTGGGGTTCTCTGTGCTTCCTGGACATGTAAGTCTATTTCTTTCACCAGGTGGGGGAAGTTTTCTGTCATTATTTCTTCAAATAGGTTTTCAATATCTTGGTCTCTCTCTTCTTCTGGCACCCCTATAATTCAGATGTTGGTATGCTTGAAGCTGTCCCAGAGGCTCCTTACACTCTCTTCGTATTTTTGGATTCTTCTTTCATTTTGCTTTTCTGGTTGGGTTTTTTTTTTTTTTTCTTCGTATTTCAAATCTTTGACCTGATTCTTGCGATCCTCTAGTCTGCTGTTGGAACTCTGCATAATATCCTTTATTTCAGTCAGTGTATGCTTAATTTCTAGTTGGTTCTTTTTCATAACCTCAAGGGTCTCACTAGATTTCTTGGGGGTCTCACTACATTTATCGGCGGTCTCACCAGACTTTTTAGTGTCTTACTAAATTTATCGGCGGTTTCTAGAAAGTTCTTGAAAAACCTTAAAAGTGTGGTTTTGAACTCTATATCCAGTAGTTTGTTTTCCTCCATTTCTTGTCATTTGTGTCCTGTTTCTTTGTCTCCGCATTTTTTTATGCTTCCCTGTATTGATAGAGTGGCTTTATATGCTAGTTGTCCTATAGGGCCCAGTGGCTCAGCCTCCCCAATTACCTGAGGTGGACACTCTTGGTGCACCCCTTTGTGGTCTTTGTGCACAGCCTTGTTGTAGTTAAGCCTTGATTGTTGTAGGTATCACTGGGAGGAATTGACCTCCAGGCCAATTGGCAGTGAGAATCAGCTGTGTCTATGGTTGGAGAAATTCTGTGCTGGAGACACCCTTCTGGGGCAAGACTTGCTTCAGTGGGGCTTTGGTGCTCACTGAGTCTGCCCCCTGCATGTGTCCCTCATGGATATGAGGAGTTGTAATTGGATGGTCCCACTCTGACCACTGGGTACACTGGCTCTTGGATCTAAGGAGGTGCTAATTTAGCCTCTGCCTGAGGCTACCCAGCAGGAGCTACGAAGAGATCTGCAGATTCCCTTTCCTTTGGGGTTTGGAGGTGCCCAAATGAAGCCCAGCTGTGAAGCAATGGAAGCTGCTGTGGGGTCTTGGGCCTTCTCTTGGAATTTCTGGGTCTGTCTGGCCCAGCTGCAGTTTGTTAGGTAATTTTCAGATTGCAAAGGGCCAGGCCATTTATATGCAAAAGCTTCTGCCGCAGCTTGGGTGGGGCGGGGTCTCAGGGAATCAACAAGGTGGAGCAAGCAGCTATGGCTGATCCTCAGCCCTGCCCTAAGGGGCCCCACATCTCAGTGTCCCGGTAATCGCTGCAAGCACCTTTAAGAGAAAGCCGCCCTCGAGTTCCGAGTTCTTCCCACTGCCAGACAGTCCAGTTTCTCCCCGAATGAGTCTAGGTCCCCAGAGACTCACCCGGAACTGGAGTTCAGAGCAGTTGGGGGCTTGTGACTCCCTCCTGATTCAAAAAGACAGCCGCGTCCTCAGGTGCCAGCCCTTGCCGCGTGCGCCTCCGTACCTCTGCACTTCCGTACCTCCTCTGAGTCTCAGTGTGCTTTTCTCTTTCCTTCTAGTTGTAGGATTTCCACTCAGCCAGCCTTCCTGTGGTTCTGGATGATGTGTTTTGTCATTTAGTTGTATTTTTGAATTTGTTGTGGGAAGTAGCAATTTCCGGTGTTTACCTATGCCGCCATCTTGGTTTCCTCCCAGATCTTAGTAATTTTAAATTGTGCTCCTCTGAACATAAAGGTGCATATATTCTTTCTGATTTGTGTTTCAGGTTTCTTAGGATATATTCCTAGAAGTGGGATCACTGGGTCAAATGGCAGTTTCATATTTCATTTCTTGAGGAAACTCCACACTGCTTTCCATAATGGCCACACCAATCTGCATTCCCACCAACCGTGTACAAGGTTTCCCTTTTCTCCACTTCCTCAGCAGTACTTGCTTGTTGATCTATTCATGATAGCCATTCTGACAGAAGTGAGGTGATATCTTATTGTGGTTTTAATTTACATTTCTCTGATAACTTTATACATTGAGCATTTTTTCATATTCCTGTTGGAAATGTGCAGTTTCTCACGTGGGTGATGCACTTTATTCAAACTATCCTTGACTTTATTCACCAATTCCAAATATTTACAGTACCCATCATCTAATTGCTGCTCTTGCTTTTGGTAGACTAGGAAAATAGTAGCATACAATTGCCAATAACAAAAGCTCATAGTTTCTACATAGTATGCTTACATCAGTTTATAAATGCAAGATTATTTTAAAATAAATACCACATGATTTCACTTATATGTGGATGCTAAAAAAACATAATAAAGCATGAGGAAATGGGCAAAAAGGTGAAGGGATTAAGAAGAACAAATTGCCAGTTGTGAAAATAGTCTTGGGACCCTGGCCAGCATGGCTCAGTGGTTGGAGCATTGTGGGTTTGCTTCCTGGTCAAGGGAACATACCTGGGTTGCAGGTTCAATATCTGGGCGAGTGCAGAAGACAACCAATTAATGCCTCTCTCACATCCATGTTTCTCTCTCTTTCTCCCTCTTCCCCCTCCCTTCCACTCTCTAAAAATTAGTGGTATAAAAGCTAGTCATGGGAGGTAAGTACAGCATAAGGAACATAATCAATAACATTATAATAACTATGTACAGTGCCAGGTAGACTATATATTTATCATATTACTTTGTAAGGTACATAAATGCCACATCACAATGTTGTGTGCCTGAAACTAATTTAATATTACATGTCAACTATAATTAAAAAATAATTTTATTTTTATTTTAATGTAAGAATGAATTTTTTAATTTATTTTTTTCTGCCTTGGTAAAGTCCATTTTTAAGAATACCTATATGACTTTGTTTCCTTTTAAAAAAGCCTGAAATGCAGTTCTTTATTCATATTGTATCTGTTTTTCTCAAGAGATGTCACTGTTTGAGCTAATAACTAAATATTTTTAGAGTGGAGGTAATTTCTCTCTCCCCAGTGGGATGTCTTCTTGGCTTCCTTGCCAAACTTGATATTGAAGCTGATATCCAAGAATACAAACAACAGTGCCTACCCACTATGTGTGGCTGCTAGTGTTGTTTAAGAGAATCAGAGGCCAAAATGATGAAGAACTTTTGAGTTGGGGTGATGATGGATCAGACCAGGGAACTAAAATACACACCCAACTTCATGAAACTGGATGTGAAAACTACTAGAGTCTAATACAGTTCTCTCTAAAATGTGTGTTTCCTCTGTAGATTGAAAAATAAATATAAACAATTTATCTCTTTTAAATTAAATACTGTTAAGATGTGAAAAAGACAGATTTTCTATTTTCTGCCAAAATAAACAGTTTTGTATGTCAGAGCCTGACTGATTATTAATTTAAATAAAATTATTGCCCAATGATGATGCATCGTTCAATTGCATTTTATGCATTCTCTTTGCATATCTATTGTTATGTTGATAACAACATCTGAGTACAAACTGTTCTTATTTATATAGTAAACTAGAGGCCCGTTGCACAAAGAGATTCATGCAATAGGCCTTCCCTTCCCCTGGCTGCCAGCACCCGTTTTCCTCTGGCACCTGGGACCTAGGCCTTTGCTCCGGACGGAGCCTTCAGTTTTCGCTCCGCTGCTTCACCCTTCGGTTAATTTGCATACTCTCCTGATTGGCTGGTGAGTGTAGCAGAAGGATGGTTAATTTACATGTTTGTCTGTTATTAGGTAAGATGTCTTCAGTTTGGGAACTAAAAGAAAATTATATAAATCAAAAATTTTGCACTAGATATAAAGTTTGTGCTATCCATTGGTCATAATAAAGAGGTTGCTAACGTTACCTCTTGATGTTCTTCATTTTTTGTAGAAAGTTTCTGAACTCAACTTCCTGGCATATGCAGTATTTGTTTTTGCATTTATATGTGTTTACATAGAGTCATAATACTAAAATATATAGATTTCTTTGTACTTATATATAAAAATTGTTCTTAGGGAGACTGGAAGATGCAATTAAACTTTACCAATAGGATTCTCTGTTCCTTATATCACTGACCAACTCCTCTTCACCTCATATCCATAGCTGCATTGGTGGTGGTTGTATTTTACTAGTATTGTGAGTGCCTCCAATAACCAGCTGATAGAGAAGCAAAAAGTCTAAACTTGGTTCAAAGATTAGTTGAATTGTTATTGAGGGAAAGCCAAAAAATGTATTGCTGCTGCATTATTGTTCCAGTCAATGGCGGCTATGAAAGACAAGGGTGAGGCAAATGCTCCCAGTAGGAAAACCTTCACACAGTGTATGTAGGCATCTCCCTTGCATGGAAAGGGGACTAACCCATGATATACATGAACACATGGGACTTTGCAAAAGATCTAGCTAATTGGTTAGGGCCTTGGAAATATTAATATTGGAAGATTTAGGACCTGGATATTTGAGCTGGAGACATGTGGATAAATCTTGAAGATGTAGGCCCAAAGTGTGATTACCTTAACTTTTATATCACATGTTAACTTTCACCAGTGGGTAATCACCATGAAGAGGCACTAAACAATTGGTAGACAGAATGTCTCAGCCAGTAGACCTCAGTCATCCTCTGTCACTGGTCCTTCTAAGAGTATGAATAGAAGAATCATGATGGCAGAAATGGAAGCTATACTAAGTCCAACAGCATGGGTTTCCATTCATCAAATGTAATCTTGTTAATGGTGTTTCTGAATGACTGAGCTGCCCCCTGAAACCCCATGTTGCATGGCACTTCCAGGAGACTAATTAGCTGCTTAGTTGTCAGTTTATTACTTTGGCCCTAATCTGAAAATAGCAGAAAGTTATCCTGACTGGAATTGACAAAGAGATTCCAGGTATCTGTTTGTCTTTTCTGCCTGCAGGTATTCAGCCACTCCCATTGTGTTAGGTCTTACAGTGTGTTTGATCTAATGGAATCCCCTATGGGATCCACAAAAGGAGGTGGGTACATGATCATGGTACTACCCCATGAAGAATTTGCTAATATTGTGAACATCGCATCCATTTGCGGCTAAGGTTCAAGGTCTGGAGAAGGGGCTGACGCACACATGAATACACTAGACAAGAAATATAAATTTAGAAGGCATGGGGGATCCAGGCGGAGACCTTTCTCTCTAGTAGAGAGGCTCTTGAAAACCTGGACCTATCAACTTTTATTTACTTGAATACACATTTGCCCCTTAGGAATGCAAACAGGCATATCAATGGTAAAGTTTGGTAAACAATGAAAGGATTATCAGGTTATCGGATTGCCTTCAGCCATTTGGCCAAAAGCAGGGCAATATTATGCTGATTTTCAGCCCTGCTGAATATCAAAGTCAATTAGCCTTCCAGCAGACTTCTTGCATAATTATGCTAACTACTGTTGGTCTTTGCCTCCAGCATAATATGATAGAAATAATGAGTTTTAGAAATATTACTTTAAAAGTAAACTTTTAAAAGAAAAATGAAATACATTTTACAGATACACCTAAGGTTCAGCTTTGAGATGACACCCAGATGCAGCTTGCACCCTAAACCAATAGCCACCATATGATACTATGCCTCAAATTTGGTAGAATACAAAAGTCTGGCCATAAGGGCTCTACTTACTTTCACTTACAAACATCCATTTAGCAATTTATGTTTCCCTTTCCTACAATTTTGGGCTCTGTGGAGCTAAAAGTCCTAGTTTCCAGAGAGAAAAGTATCTTACTAGGAGAAAGAGCCAGAGTCTCAGAAACTTTAAACTATGACTCTTACCCATTCATTCCATGATCTCCATGCCAAGAGATCAGCAGTCAAGGAAAGGGGCCTCCATCCCAGCAAGGGTGATTTACTCTCATTGAGAAAAAGTAGGTTTGCTGTTTCATATGGTGGCAGAGGAGATATTGGCCTTCAAATAATCCACTAGCTTGGCTCTTGATAGTCCCTTGGCCAATTTTGACAGAAAAAAGGGCATATGAAGCTGCCTCATTCTAAGACCATATGACCAGTGGTTCAGACACCTCAAGGATGAAGATCCAGGTAACCTATCAGGTAAGGCACCTACTTTAGGACAGTTGCTGTTTAAAGGTGAGGGAATCTTAAATGGGTGATAGAAAGGGGAGATGAACATCAATTATAATCTGTTGATCAAATGCAGCATCAGATCTGAAGTTTCTCCCACTAACTTTAGCCATATTAGTTTCCCCAGATTAAGGACCAATCAGAAGGAGCTGTTGCCATATGGGGTGATCTTATCATGCAAAGCAAGTAGATCCACTGCATATGCAGTGTGCCTAATAGGAAGCTCTTTTTCTTTACCATTCTGCATTCTGGAAATGCATTTGGTGTGCTGAATGGTGGCGCCCCACCAAACAATACATCCATGTGTTCATCATCAGAACCTGTAAATATTACAGTGTTGATTAATTTTAGGTCTCCACTTGGATGCTGTTTTTGGATGAGATTCACACTTAAATTAGGGGACCTGACTAAAGCAGATTGTCCTCCCTATGGAGATGAGCCTCATCTAATCAGTTGGAGGCCTGAATGGAAAGTAAAAGGCTGGCATTTCCAGAATAAAAGAGAATTCTCCAGCAGACTACCTTTGGACTTCTGCATCATCAACTCTTCCTTGTTCTCCAGCAGATTACCTTCAGGTTCAAACTGGAACATTAGCCTTCCTGAGTCTTCAGCCTACCAATTCACCATGCAGATTTTTGAACTTGCAAGCCTGCATAATCATGTGAGCCAATTTCTTAGAATAAATTATATGTCTATTGGTTCCGTTTCTCTGAAGAACCTTAACTGACTAATACAATTCCATTATATAGGAAAAAAAGAAATATCACCGTATATGGTAAATGATGTGATTAAGTAAAGAATTTTGAGGGAAAGATTTATCCTAGATTTTCTGACTGATCTTTAAACTAAATGGCAAGTGTCAAATAAAAGTGAGACAGAGGGAGATTTAACTGAAGGAGAAGGAGGAGGCAATGTCCCTACAGAGGCAGAGATTAGAGTGATGCATCCACAAGTCAAGGAATGCTGACAGCCATCAGAAAACGGAAAGGCAACAGAATGTGAAGAAATAATTTTCTTCTGCTTTAAGCCACCCTATGCTAGGAATTCACAGAAATGTTTCTTAAGCTGTGGTAGTATGTACTTCTAGGTTTTTTGAATTATCAAATTCAGTACCTCTCTTCCAGAGTCCATAAAAGCACTAGGTCACTGGTTTGGGATAAATTCCAATAACTATCACCACAGTTTCTGAAACCACTATATTTCTATGAAACTTAAGCTCACTTCTCTGGACTTCTTAGATAGCTGTTTTTTCTCCAATAAATGAAATTGACATGTGGTAGGAGCTATCCCTCCTTGAGCCTTTTTCCCAAAAATATTACAGCACAAGAGTCTGACCCACTGAAACAACTTCACACTTACACATTGTTTCTGATCAGCAGCATTAACATCACTTGACAACTTGTTAGAAATAAGAATGACTTGGCTTCACTCCAAAACTAGTAAATCAGAAACTGGGATAAGCAGCCCAGAAAGCTGTGTTTTTAACCTTGGAGGTTGTTTTCTGATGATATTCTGGTTTAGGTGGTATTGAGTAACTCCCATAACAAATTTACAATTGAATGACCACTTCTAGAGCTTCTTAGTAACAGAAAATACATTTCTGTTACTAAGGATTTCTGTTACTAAGAAAATATATTTCTGTTACTTGGATTCTATAGTTAAAAACAGAAACAGGAAGCAAGAAGTAGCACAGAGAAATGGTAAATAAAATAAGAAATTGCAATAGTAGGACCATGTATGATCTTCTTTACAGATTTGGCTAAGTATAAGTTCTGAGTAGATATATTGAGAAAAGCCTCATTGAGTTTATTACTATAATATTCATTTTCAACACATCTTTCTATAAACTTTTATTCAAAATCTAAAAAAAAATAAATATTATTTTTGTCATGGGAAAAGTTATGTGTCAGTGCAGTCATTCGCTCTTAGTCCTGCTTCTGATCTCAGTTCAACCACTAACTAGACTAATAATTTCAGGTAAGCTACTTACCAAGACCCAGTTCTTAGAAATATTAGAATAGGTTTAATTATATCTACCTCATTGGGTTGCTATAAATCTGTAATAAAATCATGTACAAAAAATAAGACAGAATATGTGGCATATAATAAGCACTCAATAAGTATTAGGTATTGTTTATTTTGAAAATTCAAACAGCTCCTTTCTTTTTCTTTCTTAATGATCAATATATCCTCTTAACAATACAAACATTTCCTATTTTCTTTGTTATTGTTGTTAAATACAGAGAATATAAATGTGTGAGATTGCCAGGGAGACTATGCAGGCTTTTAATATTTACTTGGTGTGTTAGATACAAATGAAATCTGTGGATCAGCCTGCGTAAGGTGCTTCTATTATAGCTGGGTGTACATTATGGATGATTTAGTTAATTTACTTTGGCTATGGGTCTCATTTATTGTGTTTACATCTCTTTGTCGTTGCTGTTTGGTTGTGATTGCTAAAAACTTTTGGTTACATTTGTATATGCTTGTATCCTTTTATGAATCTTGCATCCATGTATGATAAAATAAGTATTCACTAAGGTGATCAATGTTAGAATATGAATATGCTAGAAAAAACAAATGAGAATAATAAAAATATAATCTATGAGTAAGACAAAAATGAAGAACTGGGAAAGATAAACATTTATGTGCACTGAAATACTTCAGTACAGAGAATAGAATCCAACTCTTCTTCCTTGGTGACACAATAAGTAGAAATGGATTTACAGTAGGGCATAAAAACAGTAGGCTGGCCTAGTTGGTATGGCTCAGTCATTGAGAGTCAATCTATGAACCAAGAGGTAATGGTTTGATTCCCAGTCAGGACAAATGCCCAGGTTGTGAGTTTGATCCCCAGTAGGGGGTGTGCAGGAGATAGAAGATCAGTGATTCTCATCATTCATGTTTCTATCTCTCCCGCTCCCTTCCTCCCTGAAATCAATAAAAATTTATAAAAATCCTATATAATAACAGGGTAATATGAAAATTGACCCTAAAGGTGGAAAGACTAGGAACGACCGGTCACTATGACATGCACTGACCACAAGGGGGAAGATGCTCCATGCAGGAGCTGCCCCCTGGTGGTCAGTGCACTCCCACAGGGGGTGCTCAGCTCAGCCACTAGCTGGGCTGATGGCTGCAAGCACAGTGGTGGTGGTGGGAGATCCGACTAATGGCTTAGGCCCACTCCCTGGAGTTGGACATCCCCCGAGGGCTCCCAGGCTGCTAGAGGGATGTCTGACTGCCAGCTTAGGTCTGATCCCTTGGGGAGCGGGCCTAAGCTGGCAGGTGGACATCCCCTGAGGTCTCCTGGACTGTGAGAGGGCGCAGGCCAGGCTGAAGGATCCCTCAAGTGCACGAATTTTTGTGCACTGGGCTCTAGTAAATAAATAAAACAGTAGGCTGAATTACCTGGATGATCAGTTCATTGAAACATATCAGTGAATAAAATTAATGTAAAGAAAATGATACAGTAGGTGGGAGAGTTAAGATTTGAATCCAGTTCTACTTTACTGTAAAGTCTTATGTACATCCATGTCATGCAATATCAGTTTAGAAGAGAGGTGAGATATTTTGTCACTTGGAGATCTTTGAAAAATAGAATCAAATCATCTTTCCGAGGCTTTACCATTGTGTGGAGAATGATTGGACATTGTGTGGAAAATTTTGCTTATGTTAATTAAAATTACAATTATGGAAAAGAAAATATGCAAACTTTATTTAAACTATCTTATTAACTGCATATAAATCCAGTTTGAACACTTTGTTGCCAAGATCTAAGGCAGCTTATGCACAATTCTTTCTGAAAAAGGGAGATAACTCAATATTCCTTACTTAAGTACCTTAAATCACTCCCTATGCACTGCAAAACGGACAGATGAGTCTACCTACATTTATTTAGCATTCCAGGCTTTTCATAACCTTGCCATCATCTATTCAGTCAATACTTACTAAGTTCCCTCCCTGTACCAGGCTCTAGTCTAGTGATGGCGAAACTATGACACGCGTGTTAGAGGTGACACGCAAACTCATTTTTTTGGTTGATTTTCTTTGTTAAATGGCATTTAAATATATAAAATAAATATCAAAAATATAAATATTTGTTTTACTATGGTTGCAAATATCAAAAAAATTCTCTATGTGACACGGCACCAGAGTTAAGTTAGGGTTTTTCAAAATGCTGACACGCTGAGCTCAAAAGGTTGGCCATCACTGCTCTAGTCTAATAACAGAAAACAAAACAAAAAAACAAAAACAAAAAAACCAATACCTTCCAAGCTATTACTTTCTAGTCACCCCCATTTCTCCATGGACTGCCAGCTCTTTGAGAAGAATAACAATGTTTCTCTTTGTTTATCTTCAACTTCTAATGTGTTACTCCATACAATGTGAATCTCAATAGTGTTCTGCATAAATAGAAATTCATAGAAATGTAGGATCTTGGAGTTCCACAGAGCTCCCTAGTCTTTGTCTCATTAAGGGTTCTGCTATAAAATACCCTTGGTAATTTTAGCATAATATTTCTTTTCTCTGGGATAGATATAATGTACATTAATATATTAAATATTCTTAGAATCCCTACTATCAAGAAATATCTATAATTTTTATCACAGAACTCATTTTTTGTATAATACATTAATATACTTTAATTTCTTGGTAAATATTTTCTTGAGTACTGATATAAAAGTATTTTTTTACATTTAAGCTAAGGCAAATACTTTTTACGTAGCCAACAAAGTTTGAAAAGTAGCACCTTTTCAAATTCCTTGGTAAATTTGAAATGTGTATCAGAACACTAATATGTTATTTTATGACTTTATAGAGGAGAAATGGATGATACGTCATTCCTTTTTTACATTACTTCATGGCATTCTGTGTGACTTGAAACTATGCAAGGAGGTAATCATGGGGTTATCTCACAACTCCAAATTTTTTCTATTTTTTTCTTGACTCAACAGTTTGATTAGCTCCCTCTTGATTATTCTCTTTTATATAAGAAGGACTCTTTCTTCTCTTTATGAACCCATGTTATGTGGCATTTCATCACCTCCCCAATGCAACCTTTAACTTATGATGGATCAAGTGCTTGTAAAGTGAAGCAGATTTAACACTTCTCAGATTACAAATACTGGACTATAAACGTAAAACAACCTGGTATGTAGAGAGTTTATGTCATAATTAGGAATGGAGAGCAAAGCCCTTTTAAACCTATTCTCAATTACCTACAATTCCTTCAAAGCAGAAATCTGTAGTCAGGCTTGGCAGAGCATTTATCTAGCCAAATGATTATCAATATACACCTGCACTGTTAAAAGATGGTGTCCCTAAACAGCCCATTTTCTTCTCCCTCTTCATTTGATGCACCAGATGTTTGGCTTTTTATTTGTTGAAGAATGCATTGAGATCCCATATGTCCTTTTAAAAAAATCATAGCTTTCAAAAATAAAGCTCTCTTTCTAAATGGCAGTAGGCCATAGAAAAAGACCAACATGTGTTGTAACTCAGAATGTCTGTTGCTGTGGTTATATTTTTGTGATTTATTTATAAAGTATTTAATATGCATATACTTGATTCTCCCTTTAACTTTAAAGGAAAGGTGAGTTAAGGAGGTTCCCTTACTTTTGTGAGAAATGGAGTACATGTGGAAATTGAATCCACGGTTGGTGACAAAGCTGAGGTGAGAACTCCAAAATATCTTGTCTTTACTACAGCCATTTCATTCCACTCTAAGTAATACAGGTCTCAACTCACTATATCCCATTTCCTTCCCTCCCCATTCTATTACATCTGAATAAATGATGACTTTAAGTATGCTTATTTCACTCATTGAACTAATCTTTTTTTTTTTCAACTGAAGAATTTCTCGTATGAGATTTTGTTGTTCCTGTTTTAAAAGTTCTTCTCTACTAAGATTGCAGTTCCTTCTTCCAGGAATAACAGATCTTTAGGAAATGAGGTTTATTTTAGTTTCATAGACTTCTCTCATCATAAAAAAGGGAAGAAAAGACCAAGGAAAAACAAAGAAATGAATAAATGTTACTAATCATGCAAAGCCTAGATAAGAACCACACAAGTTATAAAGTAAAGAAGGGAAACTCCTGCTTATAAAAAAAGATGGCCTAGTATGTATATGTAACTATTGAATTGATGTGTGTCCACGATAAATATCAAATCTAGAGTTAACCATTCTCTTTATCATCATAAGCTGCTGTTCTTATTATGCAAATAAGCAAGTCAACCTCTAAGTCTTTGATCAATACGAACCCCTGACTAAAAATAATGGAGGCAAGCAAATTATCAGATATAGAGTTCAGAAAAATGGTTATAAGGATGATTAAGGAACTTAGTGAGAACTACAAAGTATTTAGTGGTAATTGCAACAACATGAAAACTGACATAGATACTATAAAAAGGAATCAGTCGGAATTGAAGAATACAATGCCTGAAATGAAAAATACACTGGAAGGAATAAAGGATAGGTTAGATGAAGAAGAGGATTGAATAATTGATTTGGAATACAAGGTAGAAAAAACACCACTTAAGGAAGCAAAGAGAAAAGAAATTTAAATAAAGATAGTTTAAGAGACCTTGGGGACAAAATGAAATGTAACAACATCCACATCATAGGGGTAACAGTAGGAGAAGAGATAGAGCATAGGATCGAGAAACTATTTGAATGAATAAATACCAACAACTTTTCTAACCTGATGAAAGAAAAAGACACAAGCCCAGGAAGCTAAAAGAATACCTCCAAAAATGAATCCAAAGAGGCCCACACCAAGACACATCATAATCAAAATTTTAATGGTTAAAGACAAAGAATCTTAAAAGCAGCAAAAGAAAGACAGTTTGTTACCTGCAAGAGAGTTCCCATAAAACTGTCAACTGATTTCTCAGGAAAAACATCTCAGGCCAAAAAAGGTTGGCATGAAATACTCAAAGTGATGAAAATGATACAATGAAGATTACTTTACCCAGCAAGACTATCATTTAAAATGGAAGGAGAAATAAAGAATCTCAGACAATGAAAACCTAAATGAGTTTATTAACACCAAACTAGTATTACAAAAAATGTTAAAGGGCATTCTTTAATAATAATAATAAGAAGAAAAAAATAAGAATAATAATAAAAGAGAGGAAGGTAGTTAAAAGAATACAATGAGAATAAATATGTACCGATAAATAAACACATTAAATGTAAATGGCTTATTTGTCTTCCTTTGATAAGTTGTATGAGTTATTTATATATTTTGGAAATTAACCCATTATCAGATGAATCATTGTAAAATATGTTCTCCCATGCAGTGGACTCCCTTTTCATTTTGTTAATGATTTCTTTTGGTGTGCGAAAGCATTTTATTTTTATATAGTCCCATTTGTTTATTTTCCCTATGTTTCCCTTGCACTAGGAGATGTATTGGCAAACATATGGCTATGAGAGATGTCTGAGTTTTTGCTGCCTATGGTTTCTTCTAGGATTTTTTATGGTTTCACAACTTACATTTCAGTTTTTATCTATTTTGAGTTTATTCTTTTGTATGGTATAAGTTGGTGGTCTAAGTTCATTTTCCTAAATGTACCTGTCCAATTTTCCCAACATCATTTATTGAAGATACTGTCTTGACTCCATTGTATGTCTTGCCTCCTTTGTCAAATATTAATTGGGCATAATGGCTTGGGTCAATTTCTGGGTTCTCTGTTCTGTGCCATTGATCTATATGCCTATTTTTATGCCAGAACCAAGCTGTTTTGAGTACAGTGGCTTTGTATAACTTGATATCTGGCATTGTGATCTCTCTAACTTTGTTCTTGTTTGTCAAGATTGCTGTGGCATTTCAGAGTCTTTTTTGGTTCCATATAAATTTTAGGAGTGTTTGTTCTAGATCTATGAAATAGACAAATAATCCAATTAAATATGGGCAAAGTATCTAAATAGACACTTCTTCGAGGTGAAACTTACAGATGGCCAACAGACATAGGAACAAATGCTAAAAGTCATTAATCATCAGAGGGATGCTAATTAAAACAACAATGAGGTATCATCAATAAGTCAACAAATGACAAGTGCTGGCAAGGATGTGAACCTAGAGAAAAGGGAACCCTAGTACACTGCTGGTGGGAATGCAGACTGGTGCAGCCACTGCGAAAAAAAGTGTGGTTTCCTCAAAAAATTAAAAATGAAACTGCCCTTTGACCCAGTAATCTCACTTCTAGAAATATCCTATACTAGAGGCCTGGTGCACAAAAATTTGTGCACTCAGGGGGCAGGGGGGGTCCCTTAGCCCGGCCTGTGCCCTCTTGCATTCTGGGACCCCTCATGAGATAATGACCTGCTGGCTTAGGCCTGCTCCCGGGTGGCAGAGGGCAGGCCCAATCCCTAGGTGCAGTCCCTGGTCGGACTCAGAGCATGGATGATTGGGGAGTTGTGGCACCGCCCCCTGTCATGCACAGAGCAGGGCAGATTGGGAGGTTGCAATGCAACCCTCAGTCACGCTCAGGGTAGGGCCAATTGGGGGGTTGGGGCACCGTCCCCCGTCACGCACAGCGCAGGGCCACTCAGGGGGTTGGGGTGCTGCCCCCTGTCACTCACAGAGCAGGGCCCATTAGGGGGGTTGGGGCTCCATACCCTGACACGCACAGAGCAGGGCCCATCAGGGGGTTGAGGAGCTCCCCCCTGTCACTCACAGAGTAGGGCCGATAGGAGAGTTGGGGCACCGCCCCCTGTCACACACAGAGCAGGGCGGATCAGGGGGTTGGGGCACCACACCCTGTAACACTCAGGGCAGGGCCGATGGGGAGGTTATGGATCTACACCATCACACACAGAGCAGAGCTGATCAGGGGGTTGGGGCGCCGCACCCTGTCACACACAGAGCCGCAGGGCGATCAGGGGGTTGGGGAGCTCCCCCCTATCAGGCACAGAGCAGGGGTGATCAGGGGGTTGGGGCACCTTCCCCTGTCACGAACAGAGCAGGGTGGATAGGGAGGTTGTGGCCCCGTCCCCTGTCACACACAGAGCTGCAGGGCTATCAGGGGGTTTGGGCGTTGCACCCTGTCACGCTGATCCCGGTGCTGGGAGGCATATTACCCTTTGACTATATAGGATAGAGGCCTGGTGCACGGGTGGGGGCTGGCTGGTTTGCCCTGAAGGGTGTCCTGGAGCAGGGTGGCGGTCCCCACTGGGGTGCCTGGCCAGCCTGGATGAGGGGGATGATGGCTGTTTGCAGCTGGTCACACCCCCTTCAGGGTTCAGGTCCCCACTGGGGTGCCTGGCCAGTCTGGGTGAGGGGCTGAGGGCTGTTTTCAGCTAGCTTTA
Organism: Myotis daubentonii; assembly: GCF_963259705.1. Lineage (NCBI taxonomy): Eukaryota > Metazoa > Chordata > Mammalia > Chiroptera > Vespertilionidae > Myotis > Myotis daubentonii. The sequence continues at coordinate 132,488,928 of NC_081842.1, forward strand.
GCTCTGAGGCTTGGCTCCAGCTCTTAGGCCTCGGCTGCTGAAAGCAGGTATCTGGTTTGTTTGGGTTCTATAATCGAAACACTGTTTCAACACCAGCTCTGAGATCCCGGTTGGCTGAAAGCAGGTTTCTGGGGTTTTGTTTAGCTTCTATATTTGTAACAATGTTTCAAACTGCAAGCTCAGAGGCCGGCAGCGGCAGGAGGGGAACGTTGAAGTCCTCTGTCACTGAAGCAGCAAGCCTCATGTTCGCTTCAAGCTGCTTGGCTGCCGGCCGCCATCTTGGCTGGCAGTTAATTTGCATGTCGCCCTGATTAGCCAATGGGAAGGGTAGCAGAGGTATGGCTAATTACCATGTTTCTCTTTTATTAGATAGGATAATAAAATGCTGCGTCTAATCGTCCAGTCATCTGTTCAACCAATCAAAGCGTAATATGCTAATGATATACTAAGACCACTCAACTGCTCGCTATGACTTGCACTGACCACCAGGGGGCAATACTCTGACTGGTAGGTTAGCTTGCTGCTGGGGTCTGGCTGATTGGGACTGAGTGAGACTAGCTAGACACACCCTGGAGCCCTCCTGTGGTCCCTCCTGGCTGGCTAACCTCCTACGTCCCTTCCTGACCCTGATTGTGCACCAGTGGGGTCCCTTGGCCTGGCCTGTGCCCTCTCGCAATCCAGGACCCCTTGGGGGATATCAGAGAATCAGTTTCGGCCTGATCCCACAGGCCTGGCCAAGGGACCCCACTCGTACACGGATTTGTGCACCAGGCCTCTAGTATCCTAATAAACCAGAAACACCAATCAGAAATAATGTATGCACCCCTGTGTTCATAGCACAATTTTATAATAGCTAAGATTTGGAAACAGCAAAGTGCCCAACAGTAGATGAGTGGATAAAAAAGCAGTGGTACATTTACATTGTATAATTCTATGTAGCTATAAAAAAGAAGGACCTCGTACCCTTTGAGACAGCATGGAGGGACCTGGAGAGTATTATGGTAAGCGAAATAAGCCAATCAGAGAAAGACAAGTATCACGTGATCTCATGCATATGTGAAATATAATGAACAAAATAAACTAATGAACAAATAGATCCAGAGACATAGAAACATGAAACAGACTGTCCAATCTCAAAGGGAAAGCAGGGGGTAGGTGGGAAATGATCAACCAGAGAACTTGTATGCATATATGCATAGCCCATGGACACAGAAACCAGAAAGTTAAAGGCCTCAGGTGGGGATGGGTGCAGGCTAGAAGAGGTCAACTGGGGGCGGGGGGGGGGGGGACATATGTAATACTTCAGCAATAAAGACTTAAAAAATTAAAATTAAATAAATTGTGATGGAAAGTGACAACTTGGGGTGCTGAATACAGAATACAATATATAGGCAATGTATTATAGAATTGTATACCTGAAATGTATATCATTTTATTAACCAATGCAACTCCAATAAATTCAATAAAAATTTAAAAGAATATAGAATCAATAACTTTCCTATTAAAAAACCCAACAGTTAGAAATACAATGGATAAAGAAAATTATATATGAACATACAGGGGTGGGAAAAAGTAGTTTTACTATTGATTCACCCATAAAAATAGAAAGAAATCCTGCTATTTGATACAATGTGGATGTTTTACATCATTGTGCTAAGTGAAATAAGCTAGACATAAAAATATAAAAATATAAATGCCATATCTTATTATTTATATTTAGAGTCTAATAAAGTTGAACTCATAGAAGCCGAGAGTAGAATGGTGGTTGCCACGGACTAGAGGGTGGAGGAAATGGAAAGATGTTGTTGAAAGGTAAAAATTTCAATTATAATATAAATAAGCTTTGGGATCTAATGTATAATATGGTGAGTATAGTTAACAATATTGTACTGTGTACTTGAAATTTTCTAAGAGTGTAAATATTAAACATTCAACCACCATAAGTAGTAACTTTGTGAGCTGATAAATGTGTTCACAAACTTGTTTGTGCTAATTATTTCACAATATACATGGACACCAATCATGTTGTGTACCTTAAATATATGTCATTTTATTTGTCAGTTATACCTCAATAAAATTGGGGAAAATAAATTATAGTGAACAGAAAGATTCAATTTATAGTAGCAGCAAATATATGAAGTGCCTTATGTAAATTAACAAAGTGTAATTTTTACATAAAGATGTTATAATTTTACTGGAAGCATTACATTTTTTGAATAAATAAAACACCTAGTTTATCCACGAAGAAAGACTACATTATAACAAAATTATTCCCTGTAATTTATCTATACAAGTAATAACAATCAGTAAATTGATGATTATTTTAGCACTACTTCATCCATTCAAAAATAAATATTAAAAAAGGAACGAATAAAATTTTCAGAAAAATTCTGGGGAAAAATATATATGAAGATGTAATAATTACAAGCAATTAGTATGGAATAGATCAATAGAAAATGATGGACTCTAATAATAGACCCCAACAAATACAAAGGTTTATGGTAAAGGTGATACTTATATTGTTTGGGAAAGGTATATTGTGTTACATGTACAGGATGTCCACTTTAAAAAACACAGAGGTCTTTCTTGTTACTCAAAATTGTATGCACATTAATGATTTAAACATAACGATAATACATGGCAAATTTTTATACTTTTGTAATGCCAAAGATGTGGAGTTTCTATAATAATAAAAGGGTAATATGCTAATTAGACTGGATGTCCTTCTGCACGTGATTCTGGACATCCTTTCAGACAAAGCCGGGGCCAGAGGGAAACTGGGGTCCCAGGTACCAGAGGGAAGCCGGTGCTGGCAGCCGGGGAAAGAAGGCCTACTCTTGCACGAATTTTGTACACGGGGCCTCTAGTCCTTCTATAAATGATACAAAATCCAAAAACTATTTTTAAATGTTTTAAAATCTAAATAAATAAAAATGTCATTAAAAATATACCATAGGAAAAGCATATAAAACAAAGAGTAATTGGGGGGAAATACATATATTGATATCCAATTATGTCTTTGGAGAAATTCTGCTACAAATGATAAAGACACCAGTAGGAAAACTATGCCTTCTAAAGTCTATACTTAGTTGAAACAAAATGTAGACATAGGTACAGGATTCTTAAATTATTTGGATCCTTTTTGGTCTTAGAATAAATGCTCACTAGTCTGACATCCACATCCTATCTTCCAGTATTTGTGCATCTGTATCATTGTGTATATATGTGTGCAATGTCTATGCAAGGAGAGAAAAGACTAAAATATTAAGTGCACCCCTAGTTATTTATAATATTTTCTCTAATTATTTTCTTACTACAAATTCACTGATTTTAATCATAAATTTTTCCAGTATTCAAACTTAAAAGCAATGGCATTCCCCTGCCTTTGAAATATTTTATTGTTATGTCACATTATGATATCATCTTGTGCTATCTGATATCAATCAGGGACTTGGCTGATTAGTTGAATTATTTCCTTGGTTTAATTAGTATGAAAATTTTAATCCAATATTAAATAATTTCTGACTTTCATTCTAATCATAAGTCCACTCTAGGAATCAATATATCATTCATTAATTATTCTTTATTTTTAATCCACACAAGAAGATATATTTATTGATCTTAGAGAGGGGAGAGAGAGACATCGCTGTGAGAGAGAAACATTGATGGTTTGGGTCTGTATGCATCCTAACTAGGGATCGAACCTGCAACTTTGTGTGTGTCCTGACCAGGATGCTCCAACCAACTGAGCCACCCCACTGGGCTGATTATTCTTATTTTTATAATTATCGCTGGCTTTTAAAAGAATTGAATTTCACTAGGAAAATCTTTACAATAAGCAAATAAGAAAAAAGAGCAAGGACTTTGGATTTATTTAAGTAATTCAAACAACATCATGCATTAATTTGAATCCATTTTTTTATTATCTTTTCATGATAAGAAAATCTGTTTACTTTGCATATTGATCAGGACAATTTTAAGCTTTATGAACAATTAGTATAACTGTGTTAATTACCTTGAATTTCATTTAGCAATTCTTTGAAATGTGTTCTTAAATATCATCTTTTCCTGCTCATATTTGACCCCTGTAGGGTTAAAGTGCTTCAGTAAATATTCCTCTAAATTAGAGTGAACAATGATTAGGGACATTTTTCTCCTGATGGATTAATTATCTTGAAAGCCTGTCATTAGTGGAATACTGCTTCCTCTGTGCTAATGTTAAAGTACCATGTCAGACCAGGGTGTAGTGTGGGCATCTTACACATTGCCCCTTTTAAGTACTAATTCACCACCTAATGCTTTGCTTTGCTTTTTTCTTTTCTTAAGCATCTCTGCGAGTAAGCACTGTGCTAGGTGCACTGTGTATTTTATTGTTGTAATTCTCCAAACAGCCCTAGGATTTTGGGAACATTAATCCCATTTTACATGAAGAAATTAAGCCCCAGAGAAGTGTATTTGTTCCTCCTAGGTCTCCTAGCTGGTATAGAGTAGAGCCAGAATTTAACCTAAGTCCTTCTCATGCTAAAATCCATGTTTGTTTGTTCCAATATATTAATTGCCAAGAATTGCCATCTCAATTGAATTGTATTTCCACAAGCATGTTATATGAGGTGTTGTCTTGTTTTTAAGATGGATTAATATTAGACTTTTTGCAAACTCACACTGTTGACTAATACAAAGTAAGTCAACCCTAACACTCCTGCCTGCCCCAAGACAAGATTTAAGGCAGTGGCTCAACAACCAAAACACCTTTTGTTACCACATTACTGCTGTCTCATTTGACTCATGTGCTATCCCCTGACCTCCTCAGTTTATTAACGGACTCCAGTACCTACTCAAACCAAGGGACGGAAATAGCTTCAAGGTTGCTGTCCGGAATTTTAGGTCATTCCACACAGCACACCTTACGACTAGTACTTCTGGCATACTGTATATTAATAAAATTTTGATATAGCAAAAATACTGTTGTGGGATTCATCATTTGGTAAATCCTCCACCGTCTGCAGTTTTACAGAGCCATTTAATTAGCAATTTTACAACCTCCTCTCCTCTCATTAAATTAATTAATAATTAAGTTCACATATAGGCATCTTTAATGTCATAATTATATTTCAGTTTTATGGTCACTGGAGTTTAGCTCATTAGGGGAGGCACTCATAAACCATAGCCCTGTTTAGTGGCTGAAGCACTTCTATGTCACCAGCCTGATGCCAGTTAGTATTGCAGTTACTCTGTTTCTTTAGTAGCACTACCATTTGCAGAAAGGAATTCTGGTCTTTGTCCTCTGCAGCATAAAATAACAACTCTAGTAACAATACCAATAAATGCATGACAAAATGTGCATCATGTCATTTTGAGAGTCTCCTTGACTTTTATAATGTCTCCCTGGAATCTTTTGTAACCTTAGCTCTCACTGGGCTCTCTCATTGGATCAAGTTCTCCCACCTTTACATCTGGCATTAAGCACAAAGTAACCATGTCAAAGAATCATGAGTGATGTCTTCTCATTGACTTTATGATTTACTAAGTCAGTTATGGCATTTCACACAATATGGTAGGCTATACATTACTTTGGGTAGAGTGGATTTATTTCAGTCATTATCACTGATTAAACTGGCTTAGTTGAAGAGGCAAAACAAAACTTGCCTTTGAAATTGTTCTTATTTAATTTAGTTCGCCTTCACATAACCCAGGACAGTGCTAATTATTCCTTGATGGAGCTCATATTTCTAATGTAATTCATATGTAAATTCTAATTTGATTCATATGGGAATGTTTGTGCTCCTTGCCTCATTTCAGGCAAGAGCACAAATGCAGAATTAGAACTGTTTGGAAAGAAAAACTTGATGTTGCCTTTTGTGACCTGGCTTTGATTTGCTTTGCTTTGTTGTTCCTATAACAGAGCTTAATCACTTTTGAAGGTTAAGATTTTAAACTGCAGTTTAGAGGATAAAAACCATCTTTACACCTTTAAAGAATTTGGGGATATTTAAAGGTACAAATTGCATTCTCTCATGCTATCAAAAGTCTTACCACTTAAAGCTTTACTCTAATTTTCTGTGAAAGAACATATTCTTAAGGATTTTAAGATCTTTAAAATTATAGTCTTCACAAATTGCATTAAAAGAAAATATAATAATTATTCTACTATATTCAAACTTCCATGAAGATAAAATAAGAATGGATCAGATCCCAAATTAAAGATTCGTTTTTAGAAATAGTGATGGGTTATTATGAGTTTGGATAGACTACAGTATTATAACAGACAGCTTTGAAGAATGGTGAACTAAGACATGTCATGGTTTGAAAAATGCACTAGGCTGAACTGGTTATGTATGTCAGAATTATCAAATTGCCACAAGGTCAAGAGAAAAAGGAAAAACTATGGGGTGTTCTATCTAAAATGCTAAGTACACTACCAGTGTAAGGTAATATTAAGAGAAGATGTGCCGACAACTGGCACATCCTAAAAAACTGAGTGAGAAACTGAAAGTAGCAAAGATTAGAAACAGCGTGTGTTTGATGGCATGGCTGACGCACAGTCCCAAAGGCTTATAGAGACTTTTTGTTTACCTGCTGTGTGTGTGTGTGTACTGTGTGTGTGTGTGTGTGTGTGTGTGTACTGTGTGTGTGCATAGGCATGTGTTCTCACTTTACAGTAAGAATGAATGCCAAATAAATATTTACATATCGCATTTTAGAAACATTTTACAAACTTAAGGATGTCTCCAATATGATTGAAGAAAAAATGAGAAAAGATCTAAGATGAACAACCTGAGTTTAAAAGGAAAAAGTTTAATCACTTCAACCATGCTAACCTCAACACTTTTGTAATTAAAAAAGTTGATTTCTATTTCTTTGCTATCTCTCCTACTATACATCCATTTTGCATAGTGCTTTGTGATGTATTTCACATAAGCCCAAGGAAGCTGTGATGTGTCCGTTAAATAAAAATTTCAAACTGGAGAATGGACATAGAAATTAACAACTTATTTGCATCTTGGTGTCATATCACGTTTATACCTTAGTCAGAAAGGACCTTTTCAGTCATAGTATCCTCACAAAGACTGACTTTTAATATCTAGGACATAATTACACTGGCACTCAATATGCACACACTCATATACACACACACATCATGCCAACATTAGAGCTGTCCGAAACTATTTTCAATAATTGATTTGCCGTTTAATTGAACAGCATGACTGACTAACATAGCTCATTACTTTACTCATTAGTTAATTATCGAAGAAAGTAGGACAAGTCAATAAAATGGAAGGCTGTAAATTCCGATACTAATTAGCACCAGCATTTCCTTAGAGACATATTTAAGGGCAGATTGGCTACCTGAATGTCCTAGGACCTTGCAGATGAAGGAGAAGGGTAGATGCACCATAAATCTAGATTACTGGAAAGGAGGATGAGTAGACAGTAAGTAGACATGTACACTTGTGCTTAGATACTGTCACCGCCACCATTTGAATGGAAATACTGAAACATGTAACTGGATAGGAAATCATTATTAGGAGAGAGGCTCATTTAGAATACTTTGAACACAATTTGCAAAACAAGCTTGCATCATCTTTTCTTTTAAAATAATGTTTCCCAATTTGGTTTCCATATCCAGTTTATAGACATTTTCAGGACAAATTACATTTATGTGTAGATTTCTTATAAATGGATTCCATTTTCAATAATTTGAATAGAGTGAGAAAGACTTTGTAACGCTAACAGTCTTTTTTTTTTTACTTATGAGAAAAAGGTAGCCACATATTTTTAAATACATATTAACCATATGTAACCAACAGATGCTATTATGCATTCATCATTCAATGAGTTACAAATGCAAAAATGCATGCTTGCACACACACAAACATTTGTTGGCTTACCTTTCTCATTACATAGAACTGAATTCAAATCCCCTTATGTCATTGCTGTTATATACCCTTGGAAAAATCTTCCATCTATTGAGCCTCACTATCTTCACATTGATAAAGTGGGAACAATGAAATCTACATTTACATTTCAGAGTTGAGGAGCTGAAAAGAAATAATGATTTGTTCTAACAGTGTCCCTCACAGCAACTAGGAGAGAACTTTTTATTCTGTCCTTGGAAAAATTCCTAATTAGCCTATAGGAAGCTGCAAATGGTTCAGAACAATGGTTGACTTAGTCACAAGAGAAATTGTTTGTAAAGCAAGGTAGTCTGGCTATGGAAATATTTTTTAAATTGTCAGAAATTATGCGCCTGATTGTGATTACTTCCAATGTGTGCTGATGATGCGATATGGATTGTACACAAGGCAGCTCTGTTAGTGAGACAGTGCTGTCCTCAGGCTGGCTGCTATGGAGATGATCTTGGGCAGAGCATTTCCAGTAGAGATGTCCAATTAACCATGCATTAACCTTGACCCCTTTTTTAAAATAGACTTTTTATTTATATCAGAGAGGAAGGGAAAGGAACAGAGAGATAGAAACATCAATGATGAAAGCGAATCGTTGATGGGCTGCCTCCTGCATCCCCCCCGCCCCCCCCCCCCACACACACACTGGGGATCGAACCCACAACCTGGGCCTATGCCCTGACTGGGAATTGAACCGTGACCTCCTGGTTCATAGGCTGATGCTCAACCACTGAACAACACCAGCCGGGCAACCTTGACACTTTTAATTCCTTAGTTTGAACATTAAAATACCTTGGTTATAATTTTTTTCAGATTTCTTATTAAGACAAAAATAAAGAAAACACTCTAAATTAATCTTGCTATAAATAAACCCAAAGTTAACATAAAGGGAAATCACAACTTATTTTTCTTTGACTCATTATAGTTATAGTTGGCATTATTTTCAAACCACAAGCAATAATTTCCTCTTTTAAACATATTTTATCAGTACTGTATTAAGCTAAGCTCTTCTAAAGATTATGTGGAGAGCTTTTATCAGCATTCTTGAGAATTAGGCCTCAGGTGCTAATAAATTAAGGCTGAGATTTAAGGATAAAAATGTGGTGGGATAGTTTAATGAAAAGCTCCTGGTTTAAATAGTGGGGGAAAAACGTCTAATCATTTTAGCAAAAACATTTGAAAAATTACATACCCTTTATGAACATTTGGAAATTATGAACGTTTCAGAAGAAAATGGTCAAATGACCCATATAGAATAAAATCAGCTGGGAAGAAGCTGAAATACATTTCTGCTATTGAATACTCCTTTCAATGCATAAATGCCATCACGAGGTACCTGAGTATTTGAAAAACACCCATTTGAAGAGAAGAGGCAAGATGTTATAAAGTTTGCATTTTTGGCCCACATGAGTGCAGAGTAAAAACTGTACAGAATCCTTGAAAGGATAACAAGAAGAAAAATGGCAAGATGTTCTATGTTCATTAGTTATCTCCTTACATCGAAGAACTTATGAAAAAGCGCATTGCACAAAAACCAGAATCACAAATGATTACTAGAATAATATAAATGTTGACTGAAATATAATTCTAAAATTCAAGGCTTTTTATAAAAATGATTTTCTAAGCTTCAAAAAGCAATTGATTTAAAAGTAAAAAACAACAACAAATTAGTCACTATGTGTCATGTAATTAATATTTGCCTGATTGCTTCCATTGGATTAACTAAATTTAAGCTCTTAATAAAAATGATATGGGTTTAATAGGATAATGATATCACCCCAAATAAGAAAATTTATACAAAGTAACATTTAAAGGCATATAATCAATAAGGTCCATTATTTGAGTACATAGGTATTTGCTTTACCTGATAATATTTATATAGGGAAAAATTGAAAATTCACTAGAAGTTGACTATGAAATTGAAAGTCATATAATATTTGTTCTTTTGTGTGTGGCTTATTTCACTTAGCCTACTGTTTTCAAAGTTCATTATGTTGCAACATGTATCAGAATTATATTCCTTTCTAAAGCAAAGTAATATTTCATTGTATATGCTAGATTTTGTTTATCTATTCATCTTTTTTTTATATTTAACCTGGCAAAGCCCACAATCAAGGAGGAAATAATTAATGAATGCCACTTCCTTTGTTTTAAATATGTTTTTATTGATTTCTTTTAGAGAGAGAGGAAGGGAGAGAAATAGAGAGATGAAATCATCAATGAGAAATATCATCAATTGGCTGCCTCCTGCACACCCCCTACTACTGGGGATCCAGCCTGCAACGCGGGCATGTGCCCCCAACAGAAATCAAACTGATGACCTCTTGGGTCATGAGCCAACACTCATTGAACCATTAAGCCACATTGGCCAGGTTGTCTGGTCATCTTTTGATGGACATGGGATTTGGGTCTATTGTGAATAATGCTACAGTGAGCACATACAAGTATCTGCTTGGGTTCCTTTTAAGTTTATTTTAACCTCACCTGATGATGTGTTTTTATTGATTTTTAAAGAGAGAGGAAGAGAAAGAGAAAAAAAGAGAAAAGACATGGATGTGAGAGAAAAACATAGATTGGTGCCTCCCATAGGCACCCCAACTGGAGATCAGAGATCAAACCTGCAACCTAGATATGTGCCCTGACCAGAAATAAAATCTGCAACCTTTTGGTATACCAGACAATGCTCCAACCCACTGAGCCACTGGGCAAAGGCATAATTACCTGCTTTTTACATACTTTTCCATTTAGTTAAATTCAACAGGTAGATAGTTATTAAATGTATTTGTTCCAAGAAATGATAAGACAAAGTTTAAAAAAAAACAAAACACGAAAAAAAACATAGTCCCTGCCTTCAAGGGACTTAGAATTTTCAAATGTCATAGGTGCATAAACATTTATTTGACATAATATCTACACTAATAAAAGAGAAACATGCAAATTAGTGCCACTCCACTATGCCCACCAGCCAATCAGAGCAACTATGCAAATTAACCCAACAAATATGGAAGTTAATTTGCATATGCAGGCACAGAGTGAAGACTGAAGGCTCTGGCCAGAGTGAAGACTGAAGACTGAGGACTGAAGACTGAAAACTGAAGAGGCGGAGAAGCCAAGCCTCCCTGCAGCCTGAGGCCAGACCAAAGGCCTGGGTCCCGGGTGGCAGAGGAAAACCGGTGCCAGCAGCCAGGGGAAGGAAGGCCTATTGCGCGAATCTTCATGCAAGGGGCTTCTAGTATATATACATAAAAGGCTAATATACAAAGTGCCCCCTCAAAAGTTTGACCCTGATCGCCGGCCAGGCCAAGGGATCTTACCCCTGTGCACACCTTTCATGTACTAGTCCTCTAGTGTAATAATAGGTAAAGTGGTTTCTGTAGTGTAGCCAAAGCTTGCAGAAAATGACCTCAATCTATAATTATGAACTACTAGGGGCCCGGTGCACGAAATTCGTGCACTGGGTGTGTGTGTGTGGGGGGGGGAGAGTGTCCCTCAGCCCAGCCTGCCCCCTCTCACATACTGGGAGCTCTCAGGCGTTGACCCCCATCACCCTCCAATCGCAGGATCAGCCCCTTGCCCAGGCCTGACGCCTCTGACAGAGGCGTCAGGCCTGGGCAGGGGACCCTCATTTCCCCCCATCACTGGTTCTGCCCCCAGCCCAGGCCTGATGCCTCTGGCCCAGGCATAAGGCCTGGGCAGGGGACCCCCAGACCCCTCTGATTACTGGCTCTGCCCCTTGGCCAGGCCTGATGCCTCGGCCAGAGGCGTAGACCCCCATCACCCTCCGATCGCCTGATCGGCCCCTTGCTCAGGCCTGACGCCTCCGCCAGAGTTGTCAGGCTTGGACAGGGGACCCCCATCTCCCCCTGATCACTGGCTCTGGCCCCCGCCCAGGCCTGAGGCCTCTGGCCCAAGAATCATGCCTGGGCAGGGGATCCCCATCTCCCTCTGATTGCTTGCTCCACCCCCCGCCCAAGTCTGACACCTCTGACTCAGGCTTCAGGCCTGGGCAAGGGGACCATCATATCCCCCCAATCCCCGGCTCAGCCCCCCGCCCAGGCCTGATGCCTCGGCCAGAGGAGTTGACCCTCATCACCCTCCGATCACCAATCACCGGATCGGCCCCTTGACCAGGCCTGAGGCCTCCGGCAGAGGTGTCAGGCCTGGGCAGGGGACCCCCAGCTCCCCGTGGTTGCAGGCTCCGCCCCTGCCCAGGCCTAACGCCTCTGGCCTAGGCGTCCGGCCCGGGCAGCGGGGACCCGCAGCTGCAGCAGCCCCACGATCGTGGGCTTTGCTTTAGGCTCAGGCAAGGGACCCCTAGCTCCTGGGACTGCCAGCTTCAAACATGCCCAGCTCCCATCACTGGCTCCACCCCTACTTCCTGCTATCACTGGCCATGGCGGCAAAGGAGCCTGATTCTCCGATCATGGGGCCGCCTTTGCCCTGCCCCCCAGCCCTTAGCTCCCCCCTGGGTTTCCAATCACTGTCAGTGGCAGGGGGCTTCTTCCTGCTTTCCCTTTCGCCTCCCTGCATTGTGCCTACATATGCAAATTAACCGCCATCTTGTTGGCAGTTAACTGCCAATCTTAGTTGGCAGTTAATTTGCATATAGCCCTGATTAGCCAATGAAAAGGGTAGCTCGTACGCCAATTACCATTTTTCTCTTTTATTAGGGTTGATTAGCACTAGATTTACAGAAAGAGCAAGGGTGGAAAGTTGAAATAACTAAATATCAGCTTTGACATGCAGTAGCTCTTAAACTTATCTAAACTTTAGGTAACCTAATTTCCTCATTTGTCAAATTGGGGTACTGACTCCTCTTCTTGTGCCATTACTGTGTAAGGTCAAATGAGATGACAGATGTAAGAACACTTTGGGGACTTGAAGGTTCTATGCAAACGTAAGGCCTATTATTGTTATGTATTCTTGTGCACCGATTACTTAGCATCATAATAGTTGGTAATAATCATTAAGGGTTGTCATTAGAAATGGAGACATGTCTGTAAGTTTATATGCAGTCTTTGTGTTTGTGTACAGAATACACCAGTAATTTGGATACACTGGTATGTGCATTTATTTTCTTTTCCAATCTAACTATGCATTTCTCTTCTAGTAAATGCTATTAAATTGCTGACTTCCACTCTGCGTAGCTCTGCATACTACTAGCACAAGATGCACAAATTTCCACTGTAGCCAGAATAAGTGTGTAGCCGGGTTTTACTGGTCTTCTTGCAGAAACTCGGCCCTCAGGCCTCAGTAGCCTTTAATCAGCTGTAACAGGAGTGAAGCTGTCAGCCCCTGCTTGTTCTCTGTCAGCTTTAGTACCATTTAGAGCATCCCTGATAAATGTACAGTGCAAATCTAACAGTCAACCTGTGAGAAAGAAATACCAAACATCTTTCAACCACTGAAAGAAAACTTTCTTCAGATTTGTCATAAAAATCCATGGGTTAGACACTCCAGTGCTAATAAAATAGAAGTTGGTGATATATGAATAGATAAGATGGGCAAATACAGCAATCTTGGTACATCTAAGGGTTTTAGAAAATGTGCAAAAATAGAGGAAAAGAAAAGAGAAGAAAAAGAAAAGTTGAGATGGACAAAGTTAATTAAGAGTAAAGTAAAAATACCAAGAGAAATTTCCTGATTTTCTCCTTGAGTTGTAAAAAGAAAAGTCAGGGCATACATATATTCTAGCCACCCCTAAAGGAAGAAAGTGTATGGCTTGGGGGAAGGCAATTAATCTAATAATTTAGAAGTACTAGATTTGAGGAAATTCACTTGAGTTACCACTTCATTATTTACTCTGTATAGTTTTCTCACCTATAAAATGAGGGTAAGAGTTCTAACCTAAGAGTTTTCATAAAGATAAAACGAAGTAATATAAATTCTTAAGCATGCTACAAAATTTGGCTAAGTTAATGTCATGCAAAATTATTTGTTCGTATACTAAGAGGCTAACTATAAATCTGCTCAAAAGAAAAAAAATATTTTTTTCCTAAGAACTCTGATATTAAGCATGGGCTTTAATTGAGTTGCTTAAATAGAATGTTCCATTCACACTTAAAAGCCTAGTCAAGTTCAATTTCACATGTCTCTGGTATCACCGTCAGGGTGGATGTATAACCAAAGATCAGTTGGTTGCTTCTTGCAATGAAAGAAGTGAACATTTTCAAACCTTTAAAGCAGCATCTCAAAAATATGTCCCAGACAATGCTAGTCTTATGAAATAAAAGTTCCCATGGACAAACATGTAAATTTTATAAATATAACACATTACCTCCTTAATGGAAATTTACAACATTTTTGCATATCAAAGTCTCCTTGCATTTGAGCAGTAAATAAACCTGCTTAAGATTTTAGAGTTATTCACCAGTTTGAATTGTTACCCTAAAATCCCTGGTAACAGGCCCAGTACTTGCAGTCTGTAAGGGCAAAGTGGTCAATCAAATAGATCATCCCCTCTCTCTATATCTATCTCCCCCCCTTTCTCTCCCTCTCTCTCTCTCTCACTCAATATATATATTATATGATATATATAGAGTGTCAAAAACTAATACACACTTTGAATGATTATAAAGTCAGTGTTTATTAACATACAGTTCATTTTCAAAATTTAAAAGTCTACAGAAATGGATATATATATATTTTTTGTCAATGCTTGTTTTCAAATTGATGATTGTTCTGGTCCAGACATTGCTGATAACTTGAAACAATGGAATCCCAAACATCAAGAATTATTTTGTTAAGTATTTATGCACCCTCAATTCATCAACTATTGCTGGTTTTGTACTGTAAACTTTATCTTTTATGTGTCCCCATAAAAAGTATAGTGGGTAAATTTTCTTTGTTCAAAGCTTAGCCTGGCTTCACCCATTATTTCAAATCAGTAAAACCTGAAAAGGAGAGAAAATTAAATGATTTATCAGCTGTTAAAGTGTGTATATATTTTTAGGACACCTAGTGTCCCCTAAAATGTATATAAGCTTTGAATAATTATAAAGTTAGTGTTTGTGCTTCAACTTGCATTTTCAAACTTCCGGTAGCATTTTAGGATAAATTTTCTTTGTTCAAAGCTTAGACTGGCTGAAAGAAAGAAACATCAATTGAGATATTAGCTATTAAAGTGTGTTTACATATTTTTGGGACACCCTATATAAATATATATGTATATATAATTTTTTATGATTTTCTGTTTCATAATTCCTTGATGCCTATCTCTTCTTCATTCTGAAAGAACATTTAGCATACTTAAATGAAAATGTATATATTTACAATGCAAATAAAAATGTAACAAAAGTCAATGTTTAACTTTTCCTCACCTCTAATATATTACTTGAGAATTTTTGTTGCCATCATAATTAAAAGGCAAATACTACCCATTATTCTGTTATTCGTTCCTCCAACTATGGAGCAAAAATACAGAAATGGCAACTTGGAAAATTGGGATCTTGGAGAAAAGGACTCCTGAGCTTGGGAGAGGATGTGGGGAGCATGGGGGGGGGGAGGGCGGGCGGTGTGTGTGTGTGTGTTCAGTATCTACTTATATAAAAACCACGAGTGGTGTTCATCACGACCACAACCGCCACGACCAAGCGGAAGGAAGTCAGTCCTGCAGGGGTTGTCTTGGCAATGGCTGCGCCCTGCCCTGAGCTGTTTCCCTGAGCTGTTTCCTGTAAGGGCAGGGTTTGAGGCAGGTACCTGCCCTGGGAGCGTGGAGGCATGTCTTTCTAAAGTGTGCCGCACCAGCACGGCCAGGGGTGAACCTGAGTGGGCGCGGCTGAAAGGCTTAGAAAAGACAGACAAGAGAATGAAAGCTAAGTGTCAGTGGGATGCTGCTTCTCTGAGAGACAGAAACCACGCCCACAGCCATGCCTTTATTTAATAGCAGATGCTATGAGGCAAAGTAAGGGCATGACCAAGATGTTTACAACATTCTCCTGGGTTTCAATCCTACTCAACTACATGCACCTGAACTCTATCAAGCCTACATCACTCAGGCATGTGGGGCCACGTGTTCGGACCATAGGTTCAAGCTTACAACTACAGCTGTTGGCTATAATTGTGCTGGGAGGGCCCTGCCCTCCAAGCTGGGACTTGCACATGGCAATTAGAGGACTGTGCCCTCTCATCAGTCCAAGGCTTAAACCTGTCCAAAACACTGTAGTGGCTCCCCACAATAAAGTTTTAATTCTGTTTCTTTGTTACTAATGTTGTGGCCCCACCCCATAACAAAGAAACAATTTCCGGAGGATAAGGCCCAGGAATCAGGATTTTAAAAAGATTCCCAGGTGATTCTAATGTGCAGCCAAGGTTGAGAACCACTGCTATAGATAATATTAAAAATATATCTAAACGTGCAATTCTTTGTCCAAAAAATGAGCATGTTCAAAAATTAAATGAAGAAAATTTGGATATACTCGATGGAGATTTTCACACATATTTGAATGATGATTCCATTGATGCAACAGATGATGCTGAAAAGGAAAATTTTCCCACCGAATTTCTTAATAGTATTACTCCTTTGGGAATGCCGTGTCATAAATTAAAATTGAAAGTGGGTGCAATCATCATGCTATTGAGGAATCTCAATAGTAAATGGGGTCTTTGTAATGGTACCAGATTTATTATCAAAAGATTACGGCCTAACATTATCGAAGCTGAAGTATTAACAGGATCTGCAGAGGAAGAGGCTGTTCTGATTCCAAGAATTGATTTGTTCCCATCTGACACTGGCCTCCCATTTACATTAATCCAAAGACAGTTTCCCGTGATGCCAGCATTTGTGATGACTATTAATAAATCACAAGGACAAACTCTAGACAAAGTAGGCATATTTCTACCTGAACACATTTTTGCACATGGTCAGTTATATGTTGCTTTCTCTCGAGTTTGAAGAGACTGTGATGTTACAGTTAAAGTTCTAAGTACTTCATCACAAGGGAAATTAATCAAGCACTCTGAAAGTGTTTTCACTCTTAATGTGGTGTACAGGGAGATATTAGAATAAGTTTAATCACTTTATCAGTCATTGTTTGCATCACTGTTGTTTTTATATCATGTTTTTGTTGTTTTCATATCATGTTTTTGTCATTTTTATATCATGCCTCTGTTGTTATATCCTTTTGTTACTGTTTATTTATTAATAAATTTATATATTATTTTCATATACATTTTACTAATTTCCTTTCATCTCTCATACTTCTATTATAGAGAAAGGTCAAATAGCAATATTAAAATATCTTTGGTAATTAATTCCCTTTTTAAGGGAATATATTTTATTGATTTTTTACAGAGAGGAAGGGAGAGGGATAGAGAGTTAGAAACATCGATGAGAGAGAAACATCGATCATCTGCCTCCTGCACACTCCCACTGGGGATGTGCCCTCAACCAAGGTACATGCCCTTGACCGGAATTGAACCTGGGACCCTTGAGTCTGCAGGCCGATCCTCTACTCACTGAGCCAAACTGGTTAGGGCAATTAATTTCCTTTTAATGTGCATGAATTTCGTGCACCAAGCTACTAGTATAGAGATAATAAACCATTGAGTCTATAGCCAGCAATAAGTTATCTTCAAGGAACTTCATTAAAATAAAAAGCTTTATACATCAAAAAATACTGTTAACAGAGTGAAAAGCAGCTCAAGCCTAAGAGGAAACATTTTCAAATCATATATCTCATTAGGGATTAATATCCAGAATATATAGTAAACTCTGAAAACTCAACACTAAAAGTAAACAAACAAAACGGGCAAAGAACTTCAGTAGACATTTCAAAAAAGAAGACATACAAATGGCCAAAAGGTCATGAAAAGATTCTCAACATCAGTAAACATTAGGGAATGCAAATCCAAACTACAATGAGATATGACCTCATACCCATTCAGATAAATACAATAATTTAAAAAACAAAAAAAACAAAACACGCACACAAAATAAAATATTAGAAAAGAAGTATTGGTAAGGATGAGAGAAATTAGAATACTTGTCACTATTGGTGGGAATGTAAAATAGTGCAGGCACTGTAAAAAACAGTATGGGTGAATTTTTAAGGCCACAATGCTAAGTGAAAGAAGCCAGTCACAGAAAGATAAACATTGTATGTTTCCACTTATATTAACACTCAAAATCATGGACACAGAAAGTTGAATGGTGATTGCCAGGGGCTGGAGGCAAGGGGGAAATGGGAGTTATTATTAGGTATGCAGATTCAGTTTTACAAGAAGAAAAGAGTTCTAAAAATGGATGGGAGTAATAGTTGCAAAATATTATGAATGTATTTAATACCACTGAACTGTACTCTGAAAAATGGTTGATGGTAAATTTTGTTATGTGTATATGACCACAGTGAAAAATATATGAGAAAATCGACATACAAAGCTAGGCAACAATGGAAAAGCATTTTCAAAAAATCAAAGTAAAAATGTAAATGAAGGATTTTTATATCCAGGCAAAACCAAATAAACAAAAAGTCTTAATGGAACAGTTTAAACATATAGTAAATACAAGAAGACTTTACTCCAAAAAATCTTTAGCTAAATTATCTAGATCATAGCTTCATCTAACTAAGAGATAACTGGGAAAATTTTGGCAAACTTACTTCTAGATTACTCTGATGTTTGACCTACAATGATACAGAAATGCATATGAACACAGTTACTTATTGTACCATGGATAAGTGACCATGTACATTTCCAATAAATTGATGTTTGGTTCAATAAAATCTAGTAATACACAAAACTGATTTCTATGATAGCTACTATAAAAAAAAAGAAGGAAGAGAGGGGAGGGGAGGAAAAGAAGAATTTGATTTATATGAAAAAATAAGAAATTATTCTAGGATGTATTGTACAGTAAGAATAAAACTAAATAAGCATATATATCAGTCTATGTTTGGTGTAAAAAAGGGGGAAATAAAATAAGCAAGTTTGTTATCTTGAGGAGTGAGTGAGAATAGGATGAAAGTGTTAAGAATTGGGACTACACACCCCTATGAGTATACTTTTGTTCTGTAGTATTGACTCTTGGAGCCGTTTTAATCTTTCTATGACTACAGTGATATAAATTAATGATAGAATAAGAAAATATGGAGAAGAGACAAATATTCCTTACTGAAGAAATCCAAAGAAGTGTAGTAAGAATGAGGCAAATAGAAAATAATTATTAGCATAAGAGTTGCTGCAAGGAAGAGCCAGTAATGAAGGCGAAAGCTATTGAGTGAATCTTTGAAGAGAAATAAGATATTCAAGTAGCTTGAAATACCTCCCCCACTGTATTTATTTTTTAATTACTTACTTATTACATATAATTTATTAAAATCAATCATGTTTATTAATTACAGTAGTGTTTTAATATGTCCAGAGATTGTTAGATATGCCTTCCTCCATGAGAGGGAGTTTAATTGCTCTCAGCTTGAGTGTGGGCTGAACCTAGAAACTTACTTCTAACTAATGCAGTATAAAAAGGAAAAAGAAGAAACTCTACAGAGGAAACCACCTGCAGACATCACCTTAATCTTAATCAAGTGGTCTAACATCACCAGTGATTTTTCATATTGATGTCATGTGCCCTTTATGATATGATGAGAAGGGCACTTATATCTCTAGCATTCTTAGCCAAAACCTATAACACCATTATGCCTACTCATAAGAGAATATCAGACAAATCCAATCCAGGACCATTCAACAATATACATGACCTGTCATTTTCAAAAGCACCATGAATATTGAAAAGCAGAAAAGATGTAGGAACAGTTACTAATTGAAGGAGGCTAAGAAGATGACAACTAAATGTGATGAGTTACCTTGGATTGGATTCTGGAAAAGTAAAAGGCCATTAGTTTGACACCTAGTGAAACCTGAATAAAGTCAGAAGTTGGTTAATAGTATTGCATCAATGTTAAATTTTAGTTTTTATAAATGTGTTCTGGTTGTATAAGATGTTAACATTAGGAAAAGTTGAGTGAAGGTTACATAGGAGCTCTTGTACTATCTTTACAATGGTTCTATAAATCTAAAATTATTTTAAAATGAAAGTTTTATAAAAATAAGCAATGTTTTAAACTGATACTTTACCAAAGGAAATATACCTCTGACATATACCTGGAGCCAGTTTTATACTTTACATTTTCAGAAAACTAAAATGAAGTAAACAAAAATGGGGGAAGTCCTAATGTGAGACACAAGCATAAGCAAATGAACACCTTTTAAGTGAATAGCACAATCACACTGAAGAGGAGAAATAAAAACTAATCTAAATAGCTTTTGAACATAGTATTTTCATTATACTAGTATACACTAGAATGAAAGAACAGTAAATATGTTTTGAACTCTGGTTAGTTATATTTGTTTTGTGCTGTAATAGATTAGCAATTATGAAACTACTTTCAATATATTCTAAGATTGAGCAAGTAAACATATTGAGAACTAGAGACCCGATGCATGAAATTCATGCAAAGGTAGGCCTTCCTTTCCCCAGCTGCCTGCACCAGCTTCCCTCCAGAACCCGGGACCTGGGCTTTCCTCGCAGCCCCAGCTTCATCTGGGAGGTCATCCATAAGGATGTCAGGTCTAATTAGCATATTATGCTTTTATTATTATAGATAATGAGAGTTACACAATGGAAAAGTAGCAGACCAGATTGAACTCTAGGATAATGACTAGAATTAAAGGTATAACTATAAATACATGAGTTTTTATCTCTAATTTAGATAGATAGAAAGATAGATGATAGATAGATCTCTATTGTTAAATAACCCTGTAAAAATAACACAACAAAAAAACCCAAAATCTTTGAGTTGCTTGTTTGTTTTTATCTACTTCTGCCTATTTTCTTATGCAACTTTGTACAACTTAAAATTTCAGGAAATGTAGTTCTTTGCTCTACCTCTTGTCCCTGAGGGACTCTGGCCCTTTATGTCTGGACTAGAGGCCCAGTGCACGAAATTTGTGCACAGGGGTGGGGAATCCCTCAGCCCCACCTGCACCCTCTGCAATTCGGGACCCCTACACCTTTTACTTATCTATAGCTAACCTCTTCACATTTAAAAAAATAACTAAAATACCACCTACTCTAGGAAATCCTCTTTGAACAAATCTCTTTACAATCTGTATTAAGTATTTTCATAGTATATCATTCTTTTTCTTTAACAGCAACTTAGAGTGGATGCAATGTGCTTCTCATTCTTGCATCTGAAGTTTTTCTTCTTGCTCTTGTAATAGCAAAGCTTATCCAATTTACATTTGCCCTTCAAGGGCTTATATTTGGTTCACTTTCTAGTTAGCTCCCTGCTATTTTTTTTAAGCAATAAATTTGGGCTGTGATAATAAACCTCACTTGTAATCAAGCCTGTAGGTCTCCCTGTCTGAATATTTCTATAATACCTATCACTTTAGCATACCAGAGATTGTGTTCATTTATAGAAATTAACAATTAATGTCACCGGATCATTTGATCTTCTAGTAATATTTTATAGCAAGATGTATTATTCTAGTAATTTAACTATTACAAAACTAAGGTGTGCAGAAATAAATCACATTGAACAATAAAGAATGTCTCAAATATCAAAGCATAGTACTCGTAGGGCCTCCCTTGTCCTGTGCCTCAGAAATCATAGCATATTACACAGTTCACATGGAACTCAGCTTCCTTTAAAATAGGAAGCGATCCCATACTCATGAAGCAGCTACTTCCACACATGTTTTTTTATGTAATTCATAGCGCATACTCTTTGTACTAATTGTTGGAAAATCATCCTAGCAATTGCCTCTGTTCCTCTCTGTATTGTTGCCTTACATTCTGATGTCATTACTGCGCCTTTATCATCCACTTGCTCTCATAAGATTGTGAATTATTTAAGGGCAGAGATCATGACTTGAGCTTGTGTGTTCCCTGTCATGGTGCCTAGATAAATACTCAAATGCCATCCAATCCAAATGACTGTGATGAGAGAGGCCCACCGTTGCTGGAGACCTCTGATTTTTATTTAAGGGGCCTCACTTGTTCTGCGCCTTTACAGAGGGGTGAGTAGGGGCTGAGGGAATTTGAGGAAACCAAGACAGAATTCTCCTCCTAAAAGATTTTGCTAAGCTGGTGCCGGGAGCCGGTCCATCCTTGCTGTTTCAAGGGACCTGGCATATATGGCATACTGTACTTAATATGTTTGCTCACCTTCTTGGCACTATGTGTTTTAACCAAGGTCACCTCTCTGAGAAAGGTTGTTTCCCCAGGTAGGGATTTTCCCCTGAAGTTAGGAAGGGAATAAAACCCCTTAACTAAGTGCCAGGCGGGTAATTAATCACTTTAACTACGAACAATCATGCTTAAGCTACATAATCTTTACTCCCTGGAATGGAGATAAGAAACGCCCTAACCTTTGGAATAGAGATTGATAGGATTGGAATCAACTAGTATAAATACAGATGTAACAAGACAGAACTTAGAAGACAGAACCAAGACACACAGAACCTACACAGAACCTAGACACAGAACCTAGAGACAGAAGAACTTCGCTGGAGAGAACATGGCAAAAGATAATGGACAGAAACTGGCCACAGAACCTAGAGACAGAACCTAGCGAGAGAACATGGCAAAAGATCCTGGACAGAAACTGGAGACAGAACCTAGAGACAGAACCCAGCGAGAGAACATGGCAAAAGATCCTGGACAGAACCTGGCTGGAGAACCTAGCGAGGGAACATGGCTACAGAACCTGGCTGGAGAACCTGGAGCACCTGGCTGGAGAACCTAGCAACAGAACATGGACACAGAACCTGGCTGGAGATCCTAACCAGAACTTCGCTGGAGATCCTGAACAGAATTTGGCTGGAGATCCAGACCAGAACTTAGCTGGAGATCCTGGCATGGAACCTGGCTATGATGATCACCCGAAGGCTGCCTCTGTGTCATTCCTTCTTTGCCTACTCCATCTACACCTTTGGGGAACCCTGGACCTGCTGGGGTTGGACCCCAGCAAGCTGGCACCCGGGACAGCCAGGTATTTGTTCAATTAAAACCTGAACACACAGCTATAACAAAGGCACCGGTCTTCTACTGCTAATGCCCAGGGATCAAACCCCAGCCTGCAGGAACTCACCCCCACAGTCAGGACCTGGCTGCTGGGTGGACCTGAGCTGGTGCTCCTAACTCTAGGGAGAGGGAGACTTCCTATGGCTGCAGGCTAGAGGCCCTAGAATCTGTGCCACCCACCTGAACAGGTCCATAGCACAGGCTGGTCAGTGGAGCAGCTTCTTCTCCTGGGATTGCGGGGAGGCCTGGCCTGGCCTGTTCACCCCATGATCGCAGGGAGGCTTGGCCTGGCCTGTTCACTCCATGATGGGTGCTGGGCTGGGGGTCGTGGACCTGGGCCACCACTTGGTGCTGGTGCACACGCAAGCGGCCACAGGGTGGGAACATCTGCTTGGCGCCTGCACCAGTAGGCCTGGAGTGGCTGGGGGCGTTCTGGGACCCCAGCTGCTCAGGGCCTATGTATGCAAATTAAACAGCCATCTTTGTTGGGTTAATTTGCATACCCTCCTGATTGGTTGGTGAGCGCAGCAGAGGGATGGTCAATTTACATGTTTCTCTTTTATTATATAGGATTGCTTTGGGAGCACCAAAATCATGCTACTGCTCTTGAACATCCCCCGCCTGCTTTCTTTTAACAGTTATCCTCTGTCTGATTGCTCAGCTACCTTCTCCCTAGACCCCATGCCAACAACTGGGAAATAGTCTGAAGAGTTAAGGTGTGCTGCAGAATATTGATCTACCTTTATTTTTCTCTAGGATTTTATTCTCTAAAGCCCTAAATGCATTGGAGGCTGTTTAATATCTTCTAATAGATAATCTTTTATATAATCTAGCTTCTATAATTGCTTATAGAAAGCATTGATCTGTTACAAACTTTTCCACTTTAGTCTAAATCAGAATCTAGAAGACAAAACTTTAAATGTCACCACTGATTTTGATTTAGTTATTATATTTCTATTGTTTGGTAGTTTCTACATGTATGTGCTCTGAGCTAGATATACCTGGCTCCAAATCCTAGGTCCATCATTACCATGTAACTTTGGAAAAATGTTTTAAATCTTTCTGAGACTGTTTATTTTTTAAAATCTTTGAAATAAGGATAGTAATATATAGTAATAATGATTATTTCATAGAATTACTCTTATGCATAAATGTAAAAATTAGAGTAAAAAAGTTCTGCAGCTTTTATATCATAAATACTAAAATATACTTGAAATTAGTGCAGCTATCATTGTTCTGCCTTTGCCACATGTTGACCTCATGTCAATACTCAAGAGAACTGACTTGTGCTTCTTACACCTTGAGATATATAGATCCATGAGTGCATAAAAGAGATATATTTTCTTAAAATATTGATTAATGAAAAAATTCATGCAATTTCACTTGAATGCTATTTCACTTTGGAAGCTTCATATTGAATAATTACATTTAAAAATATATTTTTCATGGAAGATACTTCAAGAATTATAGAATTATGGATAGTTTCATATTATAATCACAGGTCATTAAAAAGTCATTCACACTTAGAGAACTGTGGGAACAAAGAAACATTACAAAATATGTTATGGAAGACTTTGTCCCAAGCCTGGTATTATTTTATAATTTTATTTGAATAGGATAATAAGAAAATATTGAAAAAATGAATTCAAAATAGGCTTGAGGAAGTAACCAAAGCCAATAAGTAGGAATGTAGCATTTTTTTCTTAGAAGCTTTCTTTAGTGATAGAATTTACAGAAAGCAAAAGGAGAGTGCTGAAAATTACTAAATAGTTTTTAAAGTAGCATAAGTTTCTAATGTGGCCCATAAAATTAGTCTTTAATGAAGTTTAATATGTGAAACTAAAGGTCTTCTTATTGTACCTGGGAAAGAAATAAGCACACTGCAATTCTTTACCTGAGAATTATTGGAATACTGAAAGTAGCAAATAAGAAATAACCTCAATAAATAACCATCAAATAGACACTGGGCAAGTATGTATTAGAATACTAGATAGAACATCAAGCTTTAATGAAAAGTCTATGTAACCACATGTAAAACACTTATCATATGTGAAAAGAAAATAATATTGTATCAATTCCATAATCAAAACATATAAAATTGTATGTACAATTTGACACGGACTGGCAGAGGTTCAAAATAAAAGTATAAAAATAATGTTAGTATGGAATCCGGGTATTTTTAAATTTGTTTTTATTTCTGTTTTATTGTGCTATTTTTGTGGATTAATAACTTGAAATATGATAGTCTTAGGAATCAATAATGATGATGGGTAGAGGATGAAGTAAGAGTTTACTTCAGTAAAAATATCCTTTGGTTATAAATGATTACATTGATACTGGCAAGTTGCCCAGTACAAAGGTCTTTCAAAGAAAAAACATTAAATACTCTATGAAAGTAATTTTTATATTTAAAGTTTCCACCTCTTAATTTAAATATTAATATTTAATCAAGAAAATAAGTCTGATTTCAGTTAATTTAAACAACTTATCTTAAAATATTTCTGACTCTTGAGCTACCAGAACGAGGTATAGGCCTATATAGTTTCCTATTACATTTTCTATTGTCCTGCCTGAATATATTACTATCACAGAATTGAAAAAATATCCACCAATTTTAAATACTACTAGAAATAAATAAATTATTATTATAAGTATCCTATTCTATTAGGTTATTATCAATTTCAAACCAGGTCCCAGTATATACATAGTGATGCACTCTTCGTTTTCCATAATGATATGTACAACCTTTGGAATACCATTATTTCTCACCCTCAAAAAGAAAGGTTTAAATAGGATTCTTCTACATTAACCATTTGAAAAGAGGCCTAAATACAAAGCACAAAATTGCCATGGTCTCTCACTACTGAGAAAATCTAGTTCATCAGGCTGTATAGAATAGCCTTGCATAATTGAGATAAAATAATTCAAAAAGCTAAAATCATTATGCTAAACTTCAGGCTTTTAACATAATTTACTTAATGAAAAATTTGTTTGTCATTGTTTATAAGAAAAAAATTTAAAAATTTAGATGTGGAATTCCTTACGTGATAAATGATTTATATCCTGGCTATAAATAAGTAAAACAAGTATTCAGAATCTTAGAGAATGAAAGGTTCCATAAGGACTGACAAATGTTTTAATAACACATGAATTTTTATGCCATTGGTGATATAACTGGAAATCAAAAAGTATATTAAATATGAACAACATATAGAAACATCATAGTTTATCATTTCATTTTTTTATTTCTCCATATCCAAACATATGAAATTTGAGATTGAAAACATCTCATTCATTATTCAAACCTTATTTAATGCAACTCTGCACAAACCAAGAAAGAGAAATGTTCACCTCTTTCTCATCAACTGATAGAGAAATGATGACTGGAATCACTTATCATTTGGGTTGTTCTCCAGGGACAAGGGGCTCAAAGGCAAGAGCTGGCGTAACAAGTGTCTCAATTTTAAGAAACCCTATTTTCACCCTCATTCTGATATAATATTTTTTCTGGAAACTTGCATTTCAGAATTTCTCAAATTTCAGATTGTTTTCAAGCCAGAATTGATAGAAAAAAACAAGACCACTAAGTAGCCTCAGACATTGAGAAAATGCAAGGATCGTAAAAACACTAATCATATACTTGGGATTAGTTGGCTCACTAGCTGAAGAGGAATTCAGACACCATCCATAAAATAATCATCAACATAAAAATGTCAAAAGATGAGAAATAAGTAACCGAAGACAAAACATGAGAAGAACATGAAGGAGAATGGCCACAGTAATAGATCTCTGCAGTGGTATATCAGAAGGGATGAGTTAACAGTCTAGATTTCATGACTATAGGCATGGCCAGTTAGACCCCTGCCTCCAAGTAAATCGTTGTGTTAAAGGAATGCTCACAGGTATGGTTGGGGAATGTGGGAGGTTGGTGGGGAGCAAGGGAAATAAACACCCTTCAAATGTAGGACCGCACCATCCAGCATGAACAGTAAAAACTATCCTCTCCAGAAAAAAAAAAAAAATGGTTGACATTCAGAATGCTCTTGAACCAAAATAATTTAAATTATTTTATTTTGACAAGAAAAAGAAAATATTTCAAGAGTTTACAACCTTTTTCATTAAAAATAGTGAAATAATTTTTTTAATGAAAAGAAGTTAAATCCTAAATAATCCAGGAACATAATTTATCTAATGTTTATCAAATGTGGTATTTATCCCCAGACTGAGGTACCTGCCTCTCAAAATGGAATCTGTGTTTCTTGGATCTTTGAGAGCTTCTGCTCTCTTGTGTGGTGTGTCCTGAGAGACCTTTACCGCCCCCTCCCACCCCCTTCCTTTTTCAAACAGGCATCATGTTTCATAGGTAGAAAGTGTTGGAGGAGAGGAACTAACAAACAAACAAACAAAAAAATTCTTTAATCAATTATTCACTTAATAACAGGAGCTCTCTTATTTTCTTAAATTGATAAATGTCTATTTATTACTCATTTGACATTTGCCTGAATTGTTAAAATATTAGAAATTATTCCTCAAATTAGAATTTTGCTATCATCATTTGGGACAA
Source organism: Myotis daubentonii (assembly GCF_963259705.1). Classification (NCBI taxonomy): domain Eukaryota; kingdom Metazoa; phylum Chordata; class Mammalia; order Chiroptera; family Vespertilionidae; genus Myotis; species Myotis daubentonii. Next base: position 132,516,421 of record NC_081842.1, read on the forward strand.
TGTTCTCTCTACATCAGAATTTTATGATTTAGGAAAAAATACATAATAGAAGATAAGAAGGATTATATCTTACAGTTGAGATCAATATAGGTAATGTTTAATATATATATATTTGAAAACCCCAAAGGTCTTCAAATTATGACTGTATTTTATGTTACTTTCAAAGCGAGCTTGAAAATCACATTTTGGTTTTTATATTATATGGACATATCTTGCATAGTTCTCATAAACTTTTTAGAGAGGGGTTGCTAATTCCAATTAATAAATTTGAAAGAAAATGAATTATGTTTATGTCTTTAATAATAAAGTATCTCTGAGGCAGACGAAATTATATACAAAATAAATTAATGATTACTTCTCACAATACTATGTTTAAAAGGTTTTGCCAATGAATTTATGCTTCCTACTTATTTAAAACATTTTAATTTAAAATTACTAAAGTTAACCAAAATAGTCATCATTGTTTATTAATTTGTACATCATTTTATTACTTTACCAAAAATTCCATTTTGTATCAATATATCTATGATATTTTAAAAGGCACTGAAACTCTTTTTTTAAACTAACAGGTATTCAATTCAGGCTTTGTCTTTAAGTAATAACTAATCTCTAGAAATATTTATCACTTAAATATTCCACTTGTATAGTATATCAATGAACTAAAAAAATATTCCACAAAACATTTTATACATCAGATATTTGAATTCCCAGGTCTGAACTCAGATAATACATACTTCTCTCATTGATTTCAAAGTGTTTCATGTATTTTCTCAAATCACAAGCTGCTATGGAATTGTAACTTTGGTGTCATTTACATAGACCAGTTAACTGCGGGTCTTTATCTGTTCCAAGAATGAGCAGAGGCTGGGGGTGGAAGTAGAAGGAAGAGGCACGTGAGGATGAGGGAAGCTGGGTTAACAGACTAGCAGGTCTGTAGCCCACACAATAATCAGGTCTCACCCCTAATGAGCAGAATCAGGCAGCCTTAATTCATGGGTGTTTCTGTGTTTCTTTCTTTCTTCTTCTGTTTTTTTTTTCTCCTTCCTGACCACAAAAGGGAATATAGGACCCGTTTAGGAGAGGGCTAGATTAATCCTATGTGGTCAAAGAGGACAATACTGACATGTTAGTTAATCAGAAAGATGTTTTCACACTGTTTCTCATAGATGGTCCCTGGAGACAACTTTCTTTCTCTCTGTCTGTCTCTTCTCTTTTTTGAATTACCAAGCATGACATTCATGGTTATTTCTTCTTTTCAGCCAGTTGACTACAAAGAGTCCAACTCTTCGGCCCCTTGTTGGCCAAGCCCCAGGGAGGAAGTGACAGAAGGCTCGCCTTATTTACCTTAGTGGCTTCCCGGTGTAATCTGGTTAATCATGTGGCTAATGGGAGGACACCATGGGTCCCCACACACTGAGCCCCACAATGGGGACTCATTCATATTTAATACAATAGAGTGTTTAAGTCATTCCACGCTTTGTGGTGAAGATTGGCTTTCTTTGTGTTGCCTCTCCAGAGAGGCCTTTACCCCCTCCTCCTCTTTCAGACGGGCATATGTTCCAGCTCCTGCTTGCTGCAGCTGGACAAGGAAAGAGCAGGCTTCTTTCTTTTCCTTTTTTTAAACCAATGAATTGATTACTGCGGTGTGAAATGTGGGCTGAAATGGCCCCCTCTGCCCCGTGTATGCATATATTAGCCTTTTGCTATTCTAATATTTCACAGCAAGACATCTTAAGAGGAAGCAGGGCTCATGTTCCTCAAGTTGGCCATTGTGTGGACAACAATCTGTTGAACACAAAAGAAAAATAAATAAATAAAAGCTGGTGAGATGTTGACTTTGTTCTTTTAACATTATACATGTATGGTAACCATTAAGTGGGGCTCTGGAGAAAAGAATAAAGGGGGTGCTTGGGTGGTGAGAAATATTCTTACTCCATACAGCATTTTAAAATAACCAAATTGAAAGGAGAGTCTCATCAAAACACTACCACTTGCCCCGTAGATTTGATTTTAGAGAAAAAAAAATGAGGTCTCATTAGTCCTAATGGGATTGATACTGGATACACAGATTCTGTCACAGCCCACTGGATAAACTGACATTTTTTCAAATAATGGAAATTAATGACTTTTGATTTCTGAGGTACAGATTTCAATAATCTTAATTGTTAAATATTTTTGAAATTTGGTTCAAATTATAAAACACCTGAAATACTGTAACTATCCTCTGGCCAGTCAGTGAGAAGCTGAGAAGGAAAAAAAAAGGAAAGAATCATCCTTTTGGCATAGTAGGATAGTTTAATCTCTATTTGGATGATAAGGGTGGATTTTAAAAAGAAAAACATGAATTTTGACATCTTGACTGACTTCAAAATATTATGAGAATAGCAGAGCCTTAAAATTCTAAAATCTTTCATAAGCTGTTATGCATTTTAAGTCTTCTTGGTGCAAGATCCTATGTAGTGCATTTTTATAAAAAGGGTCATGATGAAGAGTGTTTCTGTTTAGAATAACAACCCTCCACCCCCCCAAAAAAAACTCCTGATTTAATGAGCTTACATTGCAGCTGCAGTGGTTTTGATTCAACCAAACAAATAATGTCTTCTGCTGAATTGACTACATACGAAATAATAACTATGTACATATAAATAAATCCTAGTCTCAGATCAATGAAAAATGTAGAATTATTGACTATTGGACTATATAACCAAAGGAGATTATAACATTTTTTTAAAAAACATAGTTTCCCTAGTCTAGGATCATGTTAATGAAATGAATCCCAAGGCAAAGACTAGGGTTGGCTGGTTGGTCCCATTCCTTGTAGCTGGATTTAGTCATAGTATGCTCTATCCTGTTGGCAAGGTAAGATGTTAGAAGCCATCTATCTACTCAGCTTTATGTGTACCTGAGCATGGATACTTAGCTCCCATCATATAATCCATCTTTTTTATTTGCCAATACTAAAAAAAAAAAAAAAAAACCAATTGCTTAAAATATTAACACATTAAAAAGTGCATTTATGTTGTCTATTAAAAGGATAACCTTTACAAACTACCCAAGTCTGCAAAAGAATTTAACAGTTTCTTATGCTTATACTAGAAAGCACATATGAAAATTGCTTGTATTTTCTTCTATTTATATTAGGCCCCCTTGCCTCTTGTAGTTAGCAAATGATGTGACATAAGGTGGATAAAAATTACAACTGCCTTTGTTATTATTTGCCTTTGTTATTATTTGATGTTCCAACATAAAACTATTCTAAGTGGTGAAAAGAAGGCACTGATTCCATATTTTATATATATATATTTAATCCTCACCCGAGTGGAAGAGTGGAAGAGAGAGGGGTAGACAGAGAGAAATATTGATATGAGAGAAACACCTCCATTGGTTGCCTCCTGCACTCACCCAGGTCCCAGGCTGGGGAGGAACCTGCACCAGAAATAAGTGCCCTTGACCAGAATCAAACCTGGAGCCTTTCAGTCTGCAGGCCAATGCTCTATCCACTGAGTAAACCAGCTAGGGTAATAAAACATATTCAAAAAGTAAATTAAATAAGTTAAAATGAAAATGTACTTCTAACTGTAATTTATCAAAAACAAACAAAAAACTCAGGATAGGGATTAACTAAAAAGTTTCTTAATGAATGTCAGAAAAAGCAAAGTAGAATAAAAGTAAACTCTGTTAGAAGAAAAGACTTATACTTATTAAATTAACTTTATTTATTCAAATATAGAAAACCAAAGTTAACCAAAACATTAATTAAAGTTTACTCTTGCAAGTCTCTATCCACCCCCTAGAACTGCAGACCTCCCCAGCTGGGAGGATTCATCTCCTTACCCTCCACTTGATTAAAGCTTTAGCAATCCATTATCTGTTTGCTAATCCTCCACTGCTCCAAGGAGTGGGGTTATTAGAATATTTGAAGGGTTGCTGTCATTGTGATGGAGGTGTGAATTGATCACTAAGATGACAACTGGTGACAAGTGCAGTTTATTAGACTGCTTCTTTGCATCTTAATTACAACTGATCAGCCTGCCTGTTAGAGGTGGAAAACAGAAGTAACTGCTTTTGTTCTTGTCATCTACTATATACCTTACTGTTTCCATGTCCTTTTCAGTGTGACTCTTTATTTTCTTTATCCAAAGACCAAGGCATTTCCCAAAGACCACAATGAGAATCCTTATTTTACAAAATAACTTTTTATTACAACTCATTTAAAACAAGCTATTTTTCAATTTTCCAATATGAATATTTCCATTGAAATTTATTGCAAGAAAATCTCATTTTAACTATGAAATTATTTCACATGCTCCTAATTGAGATAGTAGTTTGGATTTATTTGCATAGTTATGTTCCTCAATTTTGTTCAAAGGGGACAAGTGAAGTTTTGAACAGAACAATCATGCTATCTGTAATTTGATTGTTTTCTGATAGAGGGGAGGACAAATGGGAGCTTCCATGATAATTAATTTGCTTGGAAATATTTTTAGGACTAATAATTTACCTATGAAATAATTCCAATTTAGTCTTTAATTATAATTAAGGTTAGCATGAGATGTATGAGTGGCTTAATGTAATCTTTGAATCTATAGATGGCACCATGAAGATTTTTAAATATTGAATGCATTTATTTACAAAATAAAGTGCATCTTCATTAAATGCATTTTCTTTGTTTCTTTTATAATTGGACTGACTGAATTTTAAAGTTTTGCTTAAAGTTTAGCTTTGTCCATCCTCTTATTGATCCAATCCTAAAAGAAACTACTCATTCAGCATTGAATAAAATGAAAGTAAGAGATGATAATGATTGATTGGAAGTTAAGAGAAAACATTACTATAGCTAGATTCTTGTGTAGTAGTTAAAAATTACTTGTTTACTGATAAATAAATGTCTTGGTTTTCACTTATAGTGAAGGTTGAAAACTTAAAATTTACATATTTTAAATATGCAATTATAGTAGAGTAGGCATATTAGTAGGAATGCAAACACTATAGATATTTTTCTTTAGAATCTAGCTTTAGTATGTAAGAAATATCTAGATTTCCCTTATCTTTTTATTAATTTATTCATCCTTTAAGCTCAGACAAAAAATAAAATAAAAAGAAGACTCATGGCCTAACAGAAATGGAGAAAGCTGGTCTCATGGTCAAGATATCAAGGGAGAAATTAGACTGTTTATCCTTAGTACACCCAATAGACCATTGAAATACTATTATGTCTTTGGATTATAAAATACTTATTCTGTACAGGCCAAAATGGTAGTGATAGCTGATATATCTCAATAATTGACAATTTAATAGTCATGATAATTTTTTGTTAACTGTAATAATTTTATATTAAATTTTATGAAATTATATGATATTAAAAACACACTGGAAATTAGACCAATTCTTCAGAGAGGGAGAGAGAGGCCTTAAAATATTAAGAAATATATATAAAATCACACAGAGAATGAGTATTAGGTTCACATAGATGATTTTTATTTTTGAATTATATTTTCTTTATTATTATTATTTTTAGTGTCACAAAACTTTGAAGTTTTTGAAAGAGGAAAATCAGTCAGCCACTTACAGTTTACAATGAATGAATCATCTACACTAATAAAAGACAAAGACGCTAATTGATCGTACCTTCGCTACGCCCACCAGCCAATCAGAGTGACTATATGCAAATCAGCCCAACCAAGATGGCGTTTAATTTGCATATACCAGCTGGGAGCGAAGCAAGCCGGGTGGAGGAGGTGGGAGCGAAACAAGCCTGGCAGCAGAGGGAGGCGGGAATGAAACAACCCGGGCAGCGGAGGGAGATGGGAACAAAACAAGCTGGGTGGTGGAGACGGGAGAAAAGCCCCCCTCAGTGGGTTTCGCTCCCTTCTCTGCTTTGCTCCAGCTGCAGGAAGCCCTATTCTTGCAGGAATCTTCCTGCAACAGGCCTCTAGTCTATATATATAAAAGCCTAAGTGACCATTCGACTGTTCGCTATGACAAAAATTGACCACCAGGGGGCAGACGCTACAACCGGTAGGTTAGGTTACTGCCTGTTGGTTAGCTTGCTGCTGGGACCCTGTCGGCCCCAAATCTTGTTCACCTGTGCCCCAGACCCAGAAAGGAGGGAGGAGGGAGCGCGATTCCTTGTGGAATCAGCCGTGGGTTAGCTTGCTGTAATATTAAAATATTTCTTCTAATTAATTTCCTTTCAATTTACATGAATCCGTGCACTGGGCCACTACTCCTATATAATAAAAGCCTAATATGTTGTGTCCCACTGGTTGCTATGATCATACTGACCACCAGTGGGAAGGTGCTCAATGCAAGAAATGCCATAACACACACTGGCCACTTACAAAGAAATGGCACTGCGGACCTGGTGCCGACAAACCAACACTGTGCTTCTGCCAAGTGGGACACAGACCCCACCACCACCCCTGAGCAACACCTTAAGAAATTGCAACCAATGTTGCCAATATCCCATGGCACAATATAAAGCCTACAGCCCAGCATGGAAATGGTCACTGTGGGTGTTGGGTAATGACATCACATAACAACGCCTGGCTTCTTCTCCCTAGTGATTAGCCTCCTCGGAGTTTCTTCAGCCCAAGAACCCGGCTTGCTTTATAGCCAGGTGCAAACGTTTTACAATTTAAGCAAATGTCTGTGAAGCATTTCCCATGCCTCATTTCATTTGATCTTCACAGAAGTCCTGGAGTAGGTAGATAGAAGACAGAGTAGAACCCTATTTTCTTTTCATTCGCTGAAAAATGGAGATTTAGAAAGCTTAGAAACTTGACCCGACTGAAAGGAAGTAAGAAATGGTGGACCTTAAAATCACTTCTGGTTCTCTCACTGCACGGAATATAGTAAAAAAAAAATGCTACAAGAAATTAAGATGGTGGCATAGGTAAACACCAGAAATTGCTGCCTCACACCACAACTTCAAAAATACAACTAAAAGACAAAATGGACATCATCCAGAACAACAGGAAGGCTGGCTGAGTAGAAATTCTACAACTAGAAGGAAAGAGAAAAGCACACTGAGACTCAGAGGAGGTGTGGATGTAAAGTGCAGAGGCATGGAGGCGTACCTGGAAAGGGCTGACAACTGAGGACACGGTTGTCTTTTTCAATCGGGAGGGAGTCTCAAGTTCCCGACTGCTCTGAACTCCAGTTCCGGGTGAGTCTCTGGGGACCCATACTCATACGGGGAGAAACTGGACTGTTTGGCATCAGTTGAAACTCGAGGGCGGCTTTCTCTCAGAGGTGCTTGCGGGACCTCTTAGGGTAGGATTGAGAAACAGCAATAGCTGCTTGCTTTGCTGTTGATCCCCTGAGACCCCGCCCCACCCAAGCTGTGTGCATAGGCTTTTGCATATGAAAGGCCTGGCCCTTTGCAATCTGAAGATTACCTACCAAACTGCAGCTGGGTCTGAGAGATCCAGAACTTCCAAAAGAAGGCCCAAGGCCCTACAGCAGCTTGCATTGCTTCACAGCTGGGCCTCATCTGGGCACCTCCAAACCCCAAACAAAGAAGAGGAATCTGCAGATCTCTCCAAAGCTCCTGCTGGGTAGCCTCAGGCAGAGGCTAAATTAGCACCTCCTTAGAGATCCAAGTGCCAGTGTACCCAGTGGTCAGAGTAGAACCATCCAGATTACAACTCCTTAGATCCATAAGGGACACACTCAGGGGGCAGACTCAGTGAGCACCAAAGCCCCACTGAAGCAAGTCTTGCCCCAGAAGAGTGTCTCCAGCACAGACGTTCTCCCACCATAGACACAGCTGATTCTCACAGCCAATTGGCCTGGAGGTCAATTCAACCCAGTTTTACCTACAAAAATCAAGGCTTAACTACAACAAGACTGTGAACAAAGCCCACAAAGGGGTGCACCAAGAGTGTCCACCTCAGGTAATTAGGGAGGCTGAGCCACCGGGCCCTGTAGGACACCTAGCACACAAAGCCACGCTATCCACACAGGGAAGAATAAAAAATGCGGAGACAAAGAAACAGGTCACAAATAACAGAAATGCAGGAAAGCAAACTACTGGATATAGAGTTCAAAACCACACTTTTAAGTTTTTTTCAAGAATTTTCTAGAAACCGTCAATAAATTTAGTGAGACCCTCAAGAAATCTAGTGAGACCCTCAAGGTTATGAAAAAGGACCAACTATAAATTAAGCATACATGGACTGAAATAAAGAATATGATACAGAGTTCCAACAGCAGACTAGATGATCACAAGAATCAGGTCAAAAATTTGAAATACGAAGAAGCAAAAAATACCCAACCAGAAAAACAAAAAGAAAAAAGAATCCAAAAATATGAAGATAGTGTAAGGAGCCTCTGGGACAACTTCAAGGATACCAACATCTGAATTATGGGGGTGCCAGAAGAAGAGAAAGAGCAAGATATTGAAAACCTATTTGAAGAAATAATGACAGAAAACCTCCCCTACCTGGTGAAAGAAACAGACTTATATGTTCAGGAAGCGCAGAGAACCCCAAACAAAAGGAATCCAAAGAGGACCACACCAAGACATATCATAATTAAAATGCCAAGAGCAAAAGACAAAGAGAGAATCTTAAAAGCAGCAAGAGAAAAACAATCAGTTACCTACAAGGAAGTACCCATACGACTGTCAGCTGATTTCTCAACAGAAACTATGCAGGCCAGAAGGGAGTGGCAAGAAATATTCAAAATGATGAATAGCAACAACCTACAACCAAGATTACTTTACCCAGCAAAGCTATCATTCAGAATTGAAGATCAGATAAAGAGCTTCACAGATATGAAAAAGCTAAAAGAGTTCATCACCACCAAACCAGTATTATGAAATGCTGAAAGGTTTCCTTTAAGAAGAGGAAGAAGAAGAAAAAAGTAAAGATACAAATTATGAACAACAAATACACATCTATCAACAAGTGAATCTAAAAATCAAGTAAATAAATAATCTGATGAACAGAATAAACTGGTGAATATAATAGAATCAGGGGCATAGAATGGGAGTGGACTGACAATTTTTGGGGGGAAATGGGTGTGGGTGGTGCAGGAAGAGACTGGACAAATATCGTACACCTATGTATGATGACAGTGTGGGGGTGTAAGGGCAGAGTGTTGGGTGGGAACTGGGTGAAGGGCAGTTATGGGGGGAAAAAGAGGAACAACTGTAGTAATCTGAACAATAAAGATTTAATTAAAAAAATAAAAAAACTGCTACAGTTAAATATTTTACCCTTTCATCACCAAGTGAACTTCAATAATAATCTGCTTTGTGTTGATATTTATTGCTGTGTTGCTGACAATTACCCTAAAGAGAAGCTGGGGTGCTTCACTGGGCTGGAAAACGTTTAGCTAAATCAGAAAGCATGTCTAATTAAGCAAGTTTATTCTCTCTCTCTCTCTATATATATATACATATATACATGCATCCTATCTAATAAAAGACAAAAAGGGTAATTAACCGTATCTCCGCTATGCTACCCATTGGCTAATCAGGGCAATATGCAAATTAACTGCCAACAAAGATGGCGGCTGGCAGCCATGCAGCTGAAGCGAACATGAGGCTTGCTTGCATTGTGATGGAGGAAGCCAAGGTTCCCCGCCTGCCATGGCCTGGCTCTGAGCCCGAAAGCAACAATGTTTCAATTATAGAAGCTAAACAAACCCGAGATACCTGCTTTCAGCTGGCTGCGGCCTCAGAGCTGGGAGAGCCAGTCATGGCAACAATGTTTCAATTATAGAAGGTAAATAATTCCCAGAAAAAAAAAGAAAAATAAAAAAGGAGAGGCTGGGAGCTTCAGTCTCTGCCAGCCTGAAAACAGCCCTCAGCCCCTCACCCAGACTGGCCAGGCATCCCAGTGGGGACCCCACCCTAAAGGGGGTGTGGCCATCTTGAAAACAGCCATCAGCCCGTCATCCAGGCTGGCCAGGCACCCAAGCGGGACCCCCACCCTGATCCGGGACACCCTTCAGGGCAACCCAGCCGGCCCCCACCCATGCACCAGGCCTCTATCCTATATAGTAAAAGGGTAATATGCAAACTGACCCTAACAGCAGAACGACTGGGAATGACTGGTCACTATGACACACACTGACCACCAGGGGGAAGATGCTCAATGCAGGAGCTACCCTCTGGTGGTCAGTCTCTCCCACATAGGGGAGCTCTGCTCAGCCACAAGCCAGGCTGATGGCTGCCAGTACAGCGGCTAAGTTGACTCATGCATGCGTGATACATATAACCTCTCACTGGTGCCAATCGCACGCATGTGTTTCAATTTGTCATTGTTGATCATGAATTTGGTTGACACTTCTATTAGAGAGAAAGGGTGAATAGTGATATTAAAATATTTCGTCTAATTAACTTCCTTCCAATGTGCATGAATCCATGTACCAGGCCCCTAGTTAAATTATAAAATTCATGCACAATTCAGTAAAATTTATAAATCAGGTTTTTTTAATGTTAAGCTAACTATAGCTTTAGTTAATATAGTGATATCTTTTAGTACCTCATTTTTTGTATTGCCAAATAGTATTTCATCATATGGAAACCCTGCATTTGTTTACTCATTTAACAGTTGATGAATATTTAAGTTCTTTTCCCTTTGGGGATGTTATAAATAACTAGAGGCCCGGTGCATGAAATTCATGCATGGGTAAGGTCTCTAGGCCAGGTTGGCAATCAGGGACAATCTATGGGGCAACCGGCGAGGTGATCAGGGGAGCCCCCACTGCCACCCACCTTGGCCAGCCTGGGGCCTGTGGGTTGGGGGAAGCTACTGCATTGAGCATCTGCCCCCTGGCGGTCAACGCACATCAGAGACATGCAAATTAAAATCAGAAGGAGATATCATCTCACACCTGTCATAATGGTTATCATTAATAAGTCAACAATAACAAGTGTTGGGGAAAATATGGAGAAAAGGGAACCCTTGTGCACTGTTGGTGGAATGCAGACTGGTGCAACCACTGTAGAAAACAGTATGGAGTTACCTCAAAAATTAAAAATGTAACTGATTTATGATCCCACAATTCAATTTCTAAGACTATATCAAAAGAACCCTGAAACAGTGATTCGAAAGGATATTTGCACCTGTATATTCATTGCAGTGTTATTTATGATAGCCAAGATCTGAAAAAAATGTCCAAGTGCCCATCAGTAGATGAGTGGATAAAAATGCTATGGTATATTTACACAATCAAATAATACATGGCCATAAAATAAGAAGGAAATCTTATCTTTTGTTACAGCATGAATGGAGTGTATTATGGTAAGTGAAATAAGCCAGTCAGAGAAAGACTAATACCATTTTATTTCACTTATAAGTGGAATCTAGTGAACAAAAAAACAAATAGAAACACTCATAGATGCAAAGAATAGACTGACAGGTTTCAGAAGGGGAGCATTGAGGGCTGGCTGAAATAAGTGAAGGTATTAAGTAGAAAAAAAAAACAAAATGCAAAACTCATAAACAAATATCAGTATGGTGATTACCAGAGGGACAGGGAGGTGAGGGCAAGTAAAAGAGTACATATAGGGGGATTAAATAATGATGGAAGGAGACTAGACTTTGAGTAGTGAACACACAAATCAATATACAGATGATGTATTATAGAATTGAACACTTTAATCCTACATAATTTTGTTAATCAATATAACTTCAATATATTTAATAAAAATCTATATATAAAAGCCTAAGTGACCAGTCACTATGACACGCACTGACCACCAGGGGGCATATGCTCAATGCAGGAGCTGTCCCCTGGTGGTCAGTGAGCTCCCACAGCCAAACTCCAGCTGCTGGCCTACCTCCCACAGTCCCTCTTCCTAGACTGGGAGAGATGGCCCCAATTGGCCCTGATCACCAGCCAGGCCAAGGAACCCCACCAGTGCATGAATTCGTGCACCGGTCCTCTAGTAAATAAATAAACAATAGCTCTTCAGTTACTTCTTATGCTTGGCCAAGTCTGAGATTCCTTGACTGAGATTCCTGATGATTTTTTTTAATCCCTTCAGTTCTTAAATTTTCTCTTTTTGTTTTATTGGTTTTATCTGACTACTGTTTTTAAATTGGACTTGTAAAGAACTTGGCCTCTCATTGCCTTCTCCTCTTTTATTAAAATGTTTTCCCCAGTATAGTGCCCATGATCAGTCTGAGATATAAAAAATACACTATGTGAATCTTACATTCCAAATTTCATTCACTCCTCTTTTGCTGACATAGGGTCCTTATGCAAGCTTTTCTCCTCTTTTATATTTCAGTAAGCACCCTTCAAAATGTCCTCCAGTTTGCACAATGAACAGACTGCAGCTGTACAGAATGCGGACATTGGGATTCTACTATTCTACTGTAGTGTCATATAGCACATACACATAACTCTACTTCTGCTTTATTAAACTACTTGCCTATCAGATTACAAATATTTTTTTAAAAATATATTTTATTGATTTTTTACAGAGAGAAAGGGAGAGGGATAGAGAGTTAGAAACATTGATGAGAGAGAAACATCAATTCAGCTGCCTCCTGCACACTCCCTACCGAGGATGTGCCCGCAACCAAGGTATATGCCCTCGACCGGAATCGAACCTGGATCCTTCAGTCCGCAGGCTGACGCTCTATCCACTGAGTCAAACCAGCTAGGGCCAGTTTACAAATTTTTCGTCAAGCCTGTCAGCCTGCAAAGCTCTTCTGAACCTATTTTCTCTGATTTGCTCACACCAATCACAACTCAGATGGCTCATCAGCCAGTGGATGCTGATTTTTATTCCAAAGACTTGTAGACCATGCCTCTATACTTGATTGCATATCCTCACCAACAAGGGGTTGTATAATAATAAAAATTTCAAAGTAATCCTAAAGCCTCCTATTAATCAAGAATTGCAAACTACCTGCCTAGGAAACCAGCATGGCTAATTTGTGTATTATCCCTTATGATCACTTTAACTCCTGTCTACCCTCTAGTGTGTTGGAGGTGCTAATGAACAGTGAAATGAGTTAGGCATCAGAATTAAATGGCATCAAGAAAAAACATGATAATTAGCCCCCAAATGATGGAAATTGGGAAGGGGCTGGCACTTCCATACTCATTTTTTATTGCCCCCTGCTTTACTTCTAATTGAAGAGAGCACAGATACTCAATTGTATCAATATATACTCATTCAGCACCTACTGTTGGTCAGTACTGTGCTCAGTGCCGACTAGTGGACAGAGAAGTAAAATCTCTGCCCTTCTGTACCCTAAGAGGCTATTTTTATAAATGTAGTAAGGAGAATAAGATGCATATTATAATCTAATATTTGGAAGTTTCTCCCTTCCTTACTGCCCTAATTTTTTTCCCTAGAATTTGAAAGTGTTTGGAGAGTTATGCAACTGTAGAGAGTATGAAAGCTCTTCATCCATTCCATATCTTTTTTATGAATCTTTTCCATTTGGATTTTCATGTGTGTTTTTTTTTTCATAAAAAAATAATAAAGATAAACTAAACTGTTTTCCTGTGTTCTATGAGCTGATGTAGAAAGTTATGGAGGTGAGGGTCACAGGAACCCTAATTTTAAATGGTTGTTCAGGAGAATGGGAGGCCTGAGCACTTTAAGTAGGGGCAGACTTGTGTACTGAACCCTTATCCTGTGGTATTTGCACTAATTCTGGGTAGTGAATGCCAAAATTGAACTGAACTGTAGGACACTCAGTTGGTATTCAGAGAGTTGGGGAATTGATTGGTGTGAGGAGAAAAATCCCCTCATATTTGGTGTCAGAAGTATATTGTGGGCAGAAACAGGTATTAGCATCATCTTTAGAAATGCTTTGAGAATGCTTCATTCTCATCAGATACTGGTATAGCTATTTACCCTGATTAGCATAACCATTATCAAAAATTAAGAGATAACCGTAACTACATATTACGTTCTCCAAGTTGTAGAAATAGACCAAATATTTTCTTTTTGATCCATGTGAAGCAACATTTACCATGATTGGGGTGTCATGATGGACAGGACAAACACACCTCTGGTCTCACAAAGCTTAGAGTCTAGTGAGTGCAGCCATCCACGTTGTGCCAAAGCATCTTCAGTCTCAGTCCTTTAAACTTGGATGCCTGTGAATTTCTACTGGGCTCTGGGTAATCTATTGTCCTTGCACCTTCCCTAGCAAAACATGTCCATCCTTTCCACTGCCCCATCCTAACCTGGCTTGGTGCAGTCTCCTATCAATTTCAGTGAAAAATAACTATTTCAGTTCCGCACCCATAGTATTATACCAACTCATTAGTGCCCAAAGAGATGAGACTCACATTGTGTATCAACTGTAAAATAAAGCAATGAACTGAAGAGGTGATTTGTTTCCATATCACATGTCTATGTTATACAGTCCCAAATATCATTAAAGAAAAAAATTGCCCTTTTAATGAGTATTCAAAATATCTAGAGAAAGCAGATTGAAGAATATTTGCTTTTTTAAAAAATACTTAATTTTCCCAAAACTGGTTTGGCTCAGTGGATAGAATGTCGGCCTGCAGACTCAAGGGTCCCAGGTTCGATTCCGGTCAAGGCCATGTACCTTGGTTGCGGGCACATCCCCAGTAGTGGGTGTGCAGGAGGCAGCTGATAGATGTTTCTCTCATTGATGTTTCTAACTCTCTATCCCTCTTCCTTCCTCTCTGTAAAAAAAATCAATAAAATATATTTAAAAATAAAATAAAAATAAAAAATACTTAATTTAAAGTTTTCCTAATGGCTTCTTGAAACTTCATGAATGAGGAGATAATCATAGTCTGTAAATAATTTATTCATATATTCAAGATTGAAGCTTAATTTTTTCAAAGTTTATGATTCTTACATAAATGAATTTTACATACACTCATGATCATTGAACATTTTTTTACTGTGAATACATGTGCCTAGGAAAAGTTTCTCATATAGACATCTAATACAAGTTATCTTTGCAAGAACCTCTTCCCCAGAAAGAACATCCCCGTTCTCAGGGGTCTGTGCTGCTATGGCACTTATCCATTGAGTGAGTTCTACACCTTTCGTCACTTTCCTTGCTTCTCTGTAGTCACTTAATACGTCTCTCAGATGGACAGGATAGGAATGAGCCACACATATTCTGTTCTGGGACTGAATGATTTAGTGTGTAGGCTGAGGATTACCTCGCAAGTCTCTATGAATCCAAAGCGATAGTCTAGTTTCAGAGCACTATAAAATGCTTTCAATGTTAACTTGAATTGGAAAACACCAAAATTTATTTGTATATGTTGGTACATTATTCTTATCTTTCTTTGTTTACTTTGCTTGTTATCTGTCCTTGCTTTTTGTTTATTCAGATCTCTCCTATGCTTAGTTTCTGGTCCCTGTGGGTTGGAGGTGGAGAGTTTTACTCTCCATGTGGACTAGAGTCCCACATACCCTTTGGACTCCACAATCCACTTCATGTGGATACTTAAATTGTGAAAAGTAAACTTTGGTCACTTTATCTTGACAAGTGTAAATGGCTTTTGGGAGGGAACAAAGGACATAGTTCCACGTTAAGGAAACAACGTGTAGGAAAATAAATTTCAAAAGACCAGAGAAAAGGCCCTGAAAAAGGATTATCTTTTCCTTCTAGAAGGAAATGATCTTAACTCAGTTTAGTCACACTCATGGTAAGATTAGACGACTCTCCATCCCCACTCATGAGTAGTCATATGTACACAAGTTGTTGAACATACCCTGCTCTAGATGGATGCATTTCTCAGCATCAGGAATTTGAATACTGGGCATTCCCAGAAATCAGGATTTATCTCTTAAAAAACAGCAATTTTGATGCATAAAGCTTAGAAAGTTATGGTCAGATTGATGGTTCAGCTCAGAGCTCTGACATTTGGATTAAAGTAGTGCAGAAATGAATCTTGTATTTGACATTTAAAAGGGAGACTTTTCTACTGCATGTAGTTTCCTAAATCACACCAAAGGAACTGCCATGACAGAAAGGGATGGAGAAATCACTTTTTGTTTGTTCCCATATTTTCCCACATGATGGCCAATGAATTGAGACTTAAAGTCATTACATACTTAGTGTCACAGCAAAATATAAACTAGTGAAGCAATTCATAAATACTTTTTTATAGATATAATAACAAAATTGATTTCATAAACACATCCACTGGGATCTTTAAGAAAATATAACATTTGAATGGCTTTCTTTTTTCTTACTGAAATTGTGTACTTTGGCTCTTCCTGAGAAATAGGGCAAGTAGTAGATAGGCATGAATGACTACAATTTGAAAGTGGAAAAAAAAGAATTTCAATGAGTCTAATTGTATGTTTAATGTAAATAAAACATTTAGTGTCTTTAAAATTAAACAATATAGCAACCCGACAGTTATATTTATAATTTTCTACAAGTTTAAGATTGATTAAACTTAAGTCTAAGATGTTTATTAAATTTAGTTTTGATCCTCAAAATTTTAGAATGGAAAATTTTGAAATTATTTTCTACAAAAAGTTATAGGCATATGAAAGGACAAAATATGCTTTTCAAATACCATGGGTTTAATTTTTTAATAATGATAAATATATTAGAGCACATATTCAAAGTACAATCATTTATTTCTGATGAGTTTATTCAAGAAGATTTTTGTTGTAGTTATATATGCTTCAATTTATAGCGTTTGTCCATAAAGTCATAGCTACGATACTAAAATTAAGTCATTAGTAAAATTAGCAAGTCAGTAAATTGACAATATAATGATATTTTTTACTCAAGACTGCTGAAAAGATCAATGTTATAGAATACTAGAGGCCTGATGCACTAGTAGGCCTTTCTTCCTCTGGCTGCCTGCACCAGCTTCCCTCTGGCACCCAGGACCCAGGCTTCCCTCGCAGCCCCGGCTTCATCTGGAAGGTCCTCCAGAAGGAAGTCTGATCTAATTAGCATATTACTCTTTTATTATTATAGATAAGGTGAGGCAAAAGTAGGTATAGAGTTGTTTGTATGGAAAATAATATAATAATAAATAACAACACAAGAATAAACTGTGTTTCACATGCAACTCTAAACCTGCTTTTGTCCCCTCATTAATGATAATATATATATATGCAGATATATCACTTAAAGAATCTAAAATAAATTATTCTGAGTTTGAAATAAATACAATGAAGGGCACTCTGTTTATCCTATAAAGTAAATTTTATTTTCTTTCCATATGATATATTTATTAAATTAATTAATTTAACTTGTATTTTTAATTTTATAATCACATTACATATCAAGTATATTAATGTGTCTTTAATTGTCCATGGCTTGTAAGAGACAGAGTCCTTTAACAATCTTGTCTTCCTTGTTTTTGCTGAGTTGTTTTTTTTTTTTTTTTCTGGTTCTTCTACTTCTCATATAGGGGCTTTCACTTTTACCTTAAAAATATATGTTTCACAAATTTTAGAGTCAGCTTTCTTATCTTTTAGCTAAACATTCTTTTTCCTTGAAAATCTTATTTTTTTCATAGCCAAATCTTATTTTAATTTAAAACTAGAGGCCCAGTGCACAAAATTGTGCACTTGGGTGTATCCCTCAGCCTGACTGTCAGTTGGACATCCTTAGTGCTACAGTGGAGGCGGGAGAGGCTCCTGCCACCACTGCTGTGCTCGCCAGCCATGAGCCTGGCTCAGGACTTCTGGCTGAGAGGCCCTCCCTCGGTGGGAGCACACTGGCCACTACAGGGCAGCGCATGCGTTGAGCGTCTGCCCTCTGGTGGTCAGTGCACAATCTAGAGATCGATTGTTCTGCTGTTCGGTAGATTTGCATGTTAGCCTTTTATTATATAGGATAGTGCCTCCCGATGCTAAGGCACTCAGTCTTTCTTTTGAGCCCCAGGCCCATAAATTCAACCTACTCTGAAGGCCTTAGATACCTCAAATTCAACAGGGAGGCTCCAAACTGGTCTCTACCCCACCCTATGACTGCCACCAAATTCATTCTACCCACTCATTGAATGGCATGAACATCCACTAAGATATCTGAGAAAGAATGCTAGTAGGCATAAATCTTTATTTATTCTCACTTAAGGTCCAAATTAAATGTGCAATAATTATATGGGGTTCAATCTTTCTAATATTTCCCAAATCTGTCCTCTGCTATCTCCATGGAATACAAAACAGCCTCCTCACCATTCTTCCTCAGTTTAGTACCTATCCTCCTCCATTTTTTTCTCCAATTGCTTGGATTTTTGGTATAAAATGATTTTTTCTTTTTAATTTTGCTACTTAGGATCTTTAAATGTCTGCCTCCTTCTTCTTTTTTCTTTACGAATCCCTAACACCTTACCTTGGCATGTAGATCTTTTATGATCTGAGCCCTGACTAGATATTCTGCACCAATTCCTGTCAAACTGTCAACTCTAGATCTTCTTTTCCTTACAAGGATAAAGATCCACTCTTGGCTCCAAGGGCATGCCAGAGAGTACTGAACCATTTTTATAGGGTATATATTTTTTTTCTGTTTGATTTATGAAACTCTTTAATTATTATAAGTTACCTGTTACTTTGTCTTACTATCTGTTCACTATGAAAATTCCAAAGAAAAATGTTGCAAGTTCTTATCTAAAAAGAGCACTTTATTCTTCCAGTGTTATGTAAAACTCAGGGGTCCCTTGATCATGAAACCAACTGAATCTTTAGCAGTAAGACCACAGTGGAACAAGAAGAAACCAAGACAGTGTGGGACCTGCCACCCAGGAAGAAATAATCAATTCAGCATACTATATCCAAAAGGACATGAAGATTATTGAACAACAGAGAGAAATCTACAGTGACTACTGATATAAATGATGACCCCTAGTGTTGTGCAGAGCACAAACAGTACCACTTCATGTAGTGGGCCTGCAATTTTGGGCCAGTGTCAACACCTAAGGAGTTTCAATCAATAGGTTGGGCACAATAACAACAATGTAGATGTTTGATTGTTCATCCAGTGTGGCATTGACCCATGAACCAGGAAGTGACAGTTCCATTCCTGGTCAGGTCACATGTGCAAGTTGTGGGCCTGATCCTCAGTAGGGGGTATGCAGGAGGCAGCTGATTGATAATTCTCTATCATCATTGATGTTTCTATCTGTCTCTCCCTTTCCATTCCTCTCTGAAATCAATAAAAAAATATATATTAAAAAAGTGTAGATGCTTGAAAATGTCAATCATCAAGGTAGGCAGCAATGCTAAAGAGCCTGGCCATACACAATGGCGCTAATGTAAATGGTGAATAAACTCTCAGAGAAAATTGGAATTAAAAAAAAAAAAAGATAGTTTTGCAGGGTTCTAGCCAAAGTGGCTGGAATTAGTGACCAAACCCATGTCATTAGAGACCAAGTGTATTAACTATAAGAACAAGCTAAATATAACTTTGATTGGCCAGGTATCATTGCATATATACCATGTTTACAGAAATTTTATCAAGAAGTATATTCAAAATATATTTAATAATAAGTATGATACAGTTATCAACCCATTAGAATAAACATTGATTATAACTAGGGAATCTTGGGGAATCTTGTTCTGTGAAGGGTTAACTTCTTAGTTGTAATTGTAGGGAGGTCTTAGGGCACTGGTTCCCAAGCATGGCTGGATATTGTAACAAACTGTGCTTTTAGTTTGAATGCTGTTAGATACTGGGTCCCATTCTCAGAGATTATCATTAACTAGAGGCCCAGTGCACAAAATTTGTGCATGGGAGGGGAGTCCCCTCAGCCCACCCTGCACCCTCTCGCAATCCATGACCCCTCAGGGGATGTCCAACTGCCAGTTTAGGCCCAATCCCTGCCTGATTGTTCCTAACTACTCTGCCTGCCTGCCTCATCACCCCTAACTGCTTGCCTGCCTGCCTGATCCTGATCACCCCTAACCACTCACCTGCCTGCCTGATTGCCCCTAACCACCTCTGCCTTGGCCCCCACCACCGTGGCTTCATCAGGAAAGACGTCCAGAATGACGTCCAGAAGGTTGTTAGGCTGTCCAGTTTAATTAGCATATTATGCTTTTGTTATTATAGATTATTCTGAAGGATAGCATCTTAGGTCATTCTAGTATGCAGCAGAGTATGAGAATCGCTGATCTAGCATTTTAAAATGAGATAATCAAAGAGTAACACACACATGTGTGAAACATTATCAATAATTTAAAAATAGTTTACTCAGTTTCAGTTTTTAATTTTTAAGAAGATAGATCATTACTATGATTTCATATTCATTTATTACCATTTTTACTCATATTACCCACTCTTTATCATCTCAAGAATCCTCTCACCACCCTTCATCTTCCAAGTTCTAGTCAATGTCAAATATCTGTCGTGTCTTTGTTTCTTAATACAGCTTGGATAGATTTCCTTACAGTTGACCCTTTATTTCACTAAATAGAATAAAGTGTTTTAATTGCCATAAAGTAGTACCACCATTTATGAAGTCATTTTTTCTTTCTTTCTTAAACATTTCTAGGCAACAGAAAATCTTTTCAACCAGTCTCTCCTCTCCTAGAAGAAATTATGAATGGAAATTCCTTTTTTACAAGCTTTCATTGACACCTCAAATCATCATCTGAAACATGCTCTATACTAGAGAAGAGTGTTCTTCAAGTTTTGTCTTGGCTAGATATAGAAATTAAAGGTATAGACCAATTTTTTTAATAAGCATGAATTCCTTTTTTATGTGCATTATGAAAACATGCCTTTGAAACATCTTGTGAAAGGCTTTTTCTTCTTCTTGTTGGTATACAATAACATGCTCATCCCAAAGGAGTAAAAGAAACCAAACTGTGTTCCACCTTAATCAGATTCACAATCATGTCCTAATGTAATTTGTCCTAATACATTTCAGAAGGAGACAACCATTTCTGATTCTCAGAGACATGTGGGAATAAATGTGGCTATATGGAAATCTCCTGGGTGTTCTATATACTACATTTACTAGTTCATAAAAAAAGCTAATTACATTTCTGAAAAGAAGCTTTATGAATGCAGTGTATATTCTAATGCAAAATCTAACCCAGGCACCCCACAGTCAAATGGTTCTGTTTGCTGGTTGTACACAGATTGTATTTTGGATTGCAGTAATTTATATTAGAATTAGGAGTGCACACATTACTATATTAGCCTGATCACATATGTCAATGTTTGAGAAACAATCCTATTTTTAGTTTTGTTTTTTTTTAGGTTCTTTTTTGTTTGTTTGTTTTAACTGGAAAAAAGTAGGCAACACATAGCATAGTAATAAATTATCTTATAGTAAAATAGAATCTGATTGGTCCCAGATTTCCCCCCAATGCTGTGAAAGATAAATACATTAAGTGGCTTGTTAAAAAATAAATAAAAAGTTTAAAAAGGCCCACCATATTTTTGTCTCTGAGAAACATGATGCTATAGAAGACAATATTGCCAAGGGTAATGAATCTACAAGTTTATTTTGCAGTGAAATTCTTTTTCTTAGATTTTATATTTCATTACAAACATGTTTTTACAAAAGCCATATTTTCTATAAACAAAACTGGTAATAGATGACACTTTATTAAATCAAGCCATAAATGTAAATAATCACAAAAATTTTATTTACTTTTTTGCAATAATCATAAAATTTATGCTGACCTAACATTTCATCATTTATTTATATATTATTTCTCATCTAATGTATTCTTATTTATCTGTTCATTTGTTACTAATTAACTCCACTATGTCCTCCTCAGCCAAAGGTGCCATGTTTTTCATTTAGTTAATATGATGTATTTTCTTAGGCCAAAGAGTATGCATAATGCATGTGGTAAGAGTAGACTAACTGTTCACTGTTGTTAGGGAGCATGATCTTTGAGGATGTCTGGAAATCAGATCTTCCTTCAAAATTTGACAAATCATGAGTTAACTGATTGACAAATAATTTGAACTAAAGCGAAGTACTATCTAAATTTAAATAACATGGAAACTCCTCTGTATTTGGCTAAGTTTCTCTATGCTATGACTAAAGGTGTATGTAGCTATTTAATTTCTTAATGTTTGGCCATATATTTGGTCAACATTGGGGCTTAAATTTCAGGCCCCTGACACTCTAAAGTCTAAACACTTGGTAAGTGAGTGTTCTCCATCTTGCCTCCAAACCCCTACTTACATCACTAAAGAAATACTAGTACCTTAATCTTTCATCTAGTATTCTTCTTGCTACCTTCCTTTCTCTCAAGAGTCCCCAGTGACTTCTTGGGAGATAATTATTCTTGTAGCTCAGGGATCTAAAGTAATCACCAGGCTTGGCATGAAAGGATGCTGGAATGCAAACTGAAGTGCCAGCAACAAAGACTCAGTACAGATATTATGAAAGGGGAGTGCATTATAGCAATTACTCAGTTGGCCTGAATTCTGCCAGCCTACAGGATGCATCAAAGAGGCTAAAGCATAAACACCACCTAGTATTACTCATAATGACTCATTGACATTTGTTATTCACTACCCAGTGGAAGTCCTTGCACAAAGATCTGTGCTGTGGTAACAAAGCTTCCAGAAAAGAAAAACAAATCTTGCAGACTTTTTGGCTCTTATTCAGTACACGATCAACTTCTCTCTGTGTCTCCCTTTCAAGTTTGAGGTTACTGTGAGAATCTCTGTTTAGAGAAGCTGAATCATAAAGTATCATGTAAAGTCATGAAGTGCTGTTAGGATGAGCAGTTAGCTCAGTTGATTAGAGTCTAATGCAGCTGAGAATGAGATTGCGAGTGTGATTGCTGAATGAGATTCTGGCATTCACACTGTCACAGTCTATAACCCAAATCCCCACCAGCCACCTATTAATGTTTGCTCTTTATCACAGGAGCCAAATGAAATAGCACAGACTCATCAACATAACTTGAGTAACAATTCTAAATGCTATAATAAGACGAAAACTGTCATAAAAAATGCAGAATGCATCATCAATAAGATATGACAAAGGGGAAAAGGGGCAAACTATAAATTCTTTGAAGCAAGTTCCAGGTTTCACAGGAATGTCCCCATTTGCCTGGAAAGGAGATGTACTATGCATTTTCCCCTCAGGTAAGTATTAATTTTGCTCTCAAATGTAAATAGTTTAGACAATGAATGATATACTCATCTTTGCTTTAATCCATTTGCATGACTCAAAAGTATCAGAAAGCAGATGCATTTTGAGCTTCCTTGATTCCTCTTGTAGTCTTACATGTGCTACTTACAGTATAAGCTGAATTATTTAAACAAAAGAATGCAGACATGTTCTATTGGATGCTGTCATTACGCAGCAATGAATGTACTTCATTACACAAAAGATTATTTGTAACTATTTTAATCCTAATTTTTAGTATGTTTCTAGAAATGTTTCATAAGATATACAAAGTTTATGGAAAAAGAGTTTTAGAAATGAAACTTAGGGAATTAAAAAAAAAATCCTAAACCCTAAATGGCCAAGTTGTTCCACTTGCTCCAACCCTTAACATTCAGATGGATGAATGATGATAAACAAAATTATCAGATGAACTGACCATGTCCCAGTTGGCAGCTTAAGGCACTGAATAATGGACTCCATTGAATGCTAAATGCATCAATTATCCAGTTAATTTAGAACATTCATAGTCTATTATAATTGTTCTGAATACAGGCAACTTCAACTTGAGAGCAAAGTTGTAGTATTGGCTAAGGTTATGAATTAAAAGACAATTGTTTCTGGTTTACTTTTCAATAATATTGTTGTTTTGTGTGTGTGTGTGTGTGTGTGTGTGTGCTAGACATAACATACATTTTGCTTGAGATGGTCTCCTTGGATAAGAAATTTAAAGTCAGATTCACTCATGGTTGCCAAATGTGACCACAATACATTGGGGTCTTGACTTAAGAGTGTCCCGACTAACGAGTTTTTTGAGATACCAGCTGTCTCCCAGCTGATTTTTTGCATTGAGTTGATAGAGTAATTTGAGTTAATGAGCTCCTTAACGAGCTCCTTAATGAGCTCGGTCTCAGAAAGAATTAAACTCGTAAGTTAAGGCCCCACTGTATGTCATCTTCTCACCGATTACCAATTGTGAACAATCTGCATCTTAAGTGAAGTTAGGGACATATTTTGGGGGCAGCTTTTAGGGGACAGAAACTTAAGCCCTAAATAATTTTTGTAATTAACACTGCCACTGCTGATAATATCAGCGAAGTAATCATTTGAAGCAACATGTGAACAGTTTTTCTTTACTTTCTATTGAAGGATTCAGATTGGGACCAAGGGGCTTAGATTGCTAGTCTCCTTGGTTTAACCAATTACTTCGTAAGAAACTAAATGCTTCTGTACTTTGTATTCTCTATGTTAAGGTTGTTTATTATTAAATAACATTTAGGATGATCTGGGGCCATAACCACCCAATTTAAATGCATGTGTGTGTGTTTTTGTTTTTGTTTTTTGCAGTTTGCAATAGTGTTGGTAAACTGTTACCACTTTGAACTTTTACTAAAGACTAACTCACCGGAGAAAAACTGAAGTAATTTTCTTTGATTTTATTTACAGCTGGAGATCCTAATATATAAGAGAAGTGACTAAGATAAAATTTTTTCAATTATTTTGATTTTGAAACTTAAAAGAAGCTGTCACAATGATTTTAAAACTGTTTTCTTCGAAACAAGTGTAATCTTTGGTTCAATTGGGCAAATTAGAAGCATTCTACAGGACTGGAAAATTAGATCAATTAAATGGTCCAATGGTGACAATACAATATCAACCATGAATATTTTCAGTTACTTACTGTAATAATCTGCTACATAAATGAAACCCATGAAATAAACCTGAGAGCTGCTTGTATACTAATTTATTTCACTTGCTACATATGGATATGGACTAAGGCATCTTTACTATACATTTCAAGGAAGAGGAAATATCCAGACTTTATTGTAAAACACTTTAAATACTAATTACATCAATAAAGTCAATTGGGCACTCAATTCAGCAAGAAACATCATTCAAATTAAGAAATAAACTAACTGATGGTGCCAAATAAAAGAATTGACTTTAAGGCCCTACAGACATTCAAGTTAAAACTAAATTAATGTTAATATTTCTCATATTACTTCATAATTTTTCAATATATCCAAATACACACATTAATTTTGATCATTTAGGCTTGAAATGTTAGTTTTTTAAATGCTAATGTTCTTTTTCAGGTCTACACTAATAATAGACAAATATGTAAATTGACCATACCTCCACAATGCCCCACAGCCAACCAGGAGGGGATATGCAAATCAGCGGGACAAAGATGGCAGCAGCCACAGAGCCAGCTGGAGTGGGCAGGAGGCTTGGGTCGGCCCTGGCAATGGAGGAAGCCAAGTTTTCTGCCTGCCCTGGTGGGCCACTGAAGGAAGGACCTGTGGGTGGTGGCCACAGAGCCAGCCTGAGCACACGGGAGGCTTGAGTCGCCCCGGCCAGCCACCGAGGGAGGGGCCTGAAAACGGCCTTCAGCCCCTTACCCAAGCTGGCCACACCCCCATGGGGTGAGGGTCCCCACTGGGGAGTGCGGCCAGGCTGCAAACAGCCATCAGCCCCTCACCCAGGCTGGCCAGGTACCCCAGCAGGGACTCCCAACCTGAAGGGGGTGGGGCCAGCCTAAAAACAGCTCTCAGCTCCTAACCCAGGCTGGCCACGCCCCCATGGGGTGAGGGTCCCTGCTGGGGGGCGTGGTCAGGCTGCAAACAGCCATCAGCCCCTCACCCAGGCTGGCCACGCCCCCCAGCAGGGACCCTCACCCCATGGGGGCATGGCTGGCTTGCAAACAACCACAGGCCCCTCGCCCAGGCCACCCCATCCCCCAAGGGAAGCTCCACCCTGATCCAGGACATCCCTCAGGGCAAACCAGCCAGCCCCCACTAGTGCACCAGGCCTCTATCTATACTAATAAAAGGGTAATATGCTAATTAGACTGGGAGACCTTCCAGGAGACCTCCCAGACATTTTTCTGGACAAAGCCATGGTGTGGGGCAGAGGTAGAGGCAGTTAGGGGCCAAGAGGGGAGGGCAGTTGTGTGTGATCAGGCCAGCAGTGGGAGAAGTTGGGGGTGAGCAGGCCAGGGGGGGCAGTTGCAGGTGAGCAGGCAGGCAGGGGGGCAGTTGAGGGTGAGCAGGCAGGCTTGCAGGGGGGGCAGTTGGGGGTGAGCAGGCTGGCAAGGGGGTGCAGTTGGGGGCAAGTAGGCTGGCAGGCAGAGTGCTTAGGGACAATCAGGAAGGCAGGCAGGTGAGCGGTTAGGAACTAGCAGTCCCGGATTGCAAGAGGGATGTCCGACTGCCAGTTTAGGCCCAATCCCAGGTCCTAAACCGGCAGTCGGACATCCCCTGAGGGGTCCCAGATTGGAGAGGGTGCAGGCCGGGCTGAGGGACCACCCACATGCACGAATTTCGTGCAGCGGGCCACTAGTACATAATAATCATCCTATCCTCTATTTTATGTTATGTAGGCCCGGCATACTTTTATCAATAAAACAATAATTAATTCTCATATTTTAACATTTATGTAATATTTTTTTATTCATCAAATGTTAATCAAGTGTCTACTATATATTTTCCTCAGTTTAGAGACTGAGGATAAAATGATGGACAGGATAAACCAAGGTCCTACACTGAATGCTTAGTCAGGCCAGGAAAATTGACAGTTAAGGAAGTTGTAACAATAACTTTAAAGGCATTTTAACAATGGATGTCAAGCTTATATTGGGAGCACTAAGGGACATCTCACCTAGTCTGGGTGGGGAAGTGGTAAGAGAAGGTTTCCTGGAGGAAATGACATTGAAGAGAGACTTGAAGGAACATGTCAGGGAATGTGAATGGAACAGAGTGGTACCTTGACATGGCTTCTCAATCATTCATCTTAGATGGCCGCTCCCTCATCCCAGTTTCCTACATGCCAGGAATAACTTACGAAAGAGTAAAACCTGGTATTCTCAAGTCAGGTCCAGCCTTGGTATAGGTGTGCTAGCCTACTGTATTGTTGTTAATAATTATATCAACTGCAATATTAAAAGTTAGAAACAACTTTGGTTTCTCTTGAAGAAATTGGAAACTCTGGCAATAGTGGGCTTGCCTTCCTAAGTAACAATTAATCTCTTTAGACCAAATTTGAGCCACCCAGTACACCATAGTCTCTGTCATTGCTTACTAATCCTCAGTATTGAGACTGAGTGTCAACTAATATTTCAATTTTCAGCCCATCAGCTTCACTCATTTATGTTACTGTTCTAGTTTCTATAGGCATTTTATCTAGTGACACATAAGCTTAATGTTACTACAGGTTTTGAGTCAAAGAAACACCTGCAATTCCATAGCTTTTTGGGTATTTGGTTAAGCTGGTCCTTCTTTACTGTGGGAGCATGTGTATGGATGTTGCCCATAATGTTTATCATTTAATTCACATTGCTAATATGCAGGAAACATCACCCTGGATATTTGTGCAGTTATGCTGTTTTTCTTTTTCCATCTTTGCCCATATATGCATTTACATACAATTCTGTTATTGTTCTTCAGTTGAACTGCACATAATGTGCTTTTAAACAAGACAGACACTCAAGTATACAGTGTTGTTTTTATGTAAAGGAATATGCATGAGCAATAATGAAAGTAATATTTTAAGAAAGAATTTGATATATACACAAACTTCACATATTTGTACTTTGTGAATGATTCTCTCAAACCTATCTAAGCAAGCAAATTCATTGAAGAATTTTTTGAGACAGATAGTAGAAACTCTTCCACTTGGATATGCAAATGACCAACATGAAGGACATTGCAAAAAACACAACAATTTGGTAAAGGCATCTGGACAACACCTGGGGGTATATTCATATACAACTGAGAAAATAATAAAAAGGCAGTCTTAATGATCTCATTCACCATGCAGGATACTCTTTAGTGTCTTTTTGTGAGTCCTTACACTGCATATCAGACATTTGGAATTAAATTGAGAATCATGGTGTGAGAGAAAAGAGACTTTTAAAGCTTGCATTTTTTTCTTGATTGTTTAATAAAAAAGGAATAAGCAAGTGCTATCCAAGGGAGAACTATTTTCCTATTGTCGAGGAACTCTAAATTTTTTATCAAAGCTTGCCCCTCTTAGGTTTCATGGAAGATATTTGACTTTACTGAAGTATGAAGCAGTAAGTAGAGTAGGAAACAGTAACTGGGCAGCAAAGAGGAGTGTGTTGAACTTCAGGGTAAGGGGGGTGGGTGGGTGGAGGATATATTTCCACCAGAATATGGTTCAGAGAAGGGTGGTTTTATAAATAGAGCACTTGGTTCAGGGAGGAGAGAGAAGTGAAGAAGAGAGGAAGCCTTCTCTTAGATCCATGGGCTGAACATGGTTATTGGCATTTGGAATTTATTCCTACCTCCTTTCTGATTTCCTCCAGCTTCTACAGAACTGGAAAGTTAAAATCTGCATTTCCTAGGCTCTCTACTAGTTTCTGGATAGGAGTGAGGTCTCCCTAACTTGATGCACCTTCAGCAGATCTAAAAGATAAAGGTGAGAAAGAGGCTGTCTTCCTGGAGTTGATCATGACACCAAGAAAGATCCTGGAACATGAGTGTTGAGGGGCATTTGCAAAGGGCAGTCTCAGGATTGCTATGGCTTCCTGAACCCTGCATCACAACTATTGAGTCTGAAACCAAATAGTTTTAGAGCTGCCTTCTTGTTTCATGCTCCTCCATTCAATTTCTGTAAGCCTCTTTTTGCTTAAAATACCTAATCTCTATTTTCTGTCCTGAACTTAGACAACTATGGTTCTATTTCAGATTTTACATATAATAGATGGAAACATTCCAATTGGATAGTTGCCGAGAGGAGTTAGGACAGCTTTAGTCATTGTTGATAAGGATCTATCTGTAAACAGCATAATCCAGGCCATTACTTTAGAGAAAGCTTCAGAAGAAGGGGCTGACAAAATAGCCAAATATTGAAAGTTGTGTCAGGGAAACATATAGGTAGTAAATTATAAATAAATAAATAAATAAATATGGGGAAAAAGTTAAGGAAAAATTAGAATAAAGCATTATTCCCTTGCCTTAAATAATGGGTTGGCATTAAGATAAAGGGAAATTTATAATTTAGAAGCTTAAAAAAACAAACAAAACTCTAGGTAGTACCTAGCATTAGATATTAGGAGACTCAACACAGTCATCTTCCTTTATCTTTGGTTATGTTTTCTGCAGTATCAGTTATCTGCAGCCAACCATAATCTGGAAATATTAGGTAGAAAATTCTGGAAAAAATAATTCATAAGTTTTAAACTGCATGCTGTTCTGAGTAACGTGATGACATCTCATGCCCTCCTGCTCCATTCCACTCAGACATAAATCATCCCTTGGACCAGTGTCTCTGTGCTGACTACATTATCCCCCAGTAGCCATCGTGGTAATCATTTCAATTATTGTGGTATCATGGTGCTTGTGTTCAAGTAACTTACTTAATAATGACTCATTCACCTCGCTTCATCTCATCACATAAACATTGTATCATCTCATATCATCACAAGAAGGGTGAGTACAGTACAATAAGATATTTTGAGAGAGACCACATTCACATAAATTTTCTTACAATATATTATTATAATTGTTCTATTTATTATTAGTTACTGTTGTTAATACTCTCACTGTTCCTAATTTATAAATTAAACTTTATCATAGGAATATATGTATCATAGGGAAAAAAAACATAGTATATGTAAGGTTCACTGTTATCTGTCTTTACAGGCATTCACTGAGGGTCTTGAAACATATGCCCCACAGATAAGGAGGGCACTACTCTAACATCTATTTATACTGGTAGGCTTCAGATTACATATGTAGAAGCATGCTGAACTCCAGAAAAGTGAGCAACATATGACCTGACAAAAATAGACGTGCTCAAGAATTAGAGTAGTACTAAGATTACAGTTAGAAAAAGCAATTCAGGAGGCTGCTTTTTAACTTTGCATACTCTGTCCTATCTATAATGATAAAAGTATAATATGCAAATTGATTGAATGGCCAAACAGTGGAATGACTGCCCAGACGACATTCCAGATAAAGCTGGGGCTGCAAGGCCTAGAAAGCAGCTGGGGCAGCTGTGAGGGCCAAGGCACCTGGGGCTACAAAGGTCTACTCTTGTATGAATTTCATGCATCAGGCCTCTAGTTCCACATAATAAAAGGGTAATATGCAAATTGACCCTAACAGTGGAATGACTGGGAATGACCGGTTACTATGAGGCACACTGACACTAGGGGACAGATGCTGAATGCAGGAGCTGCCCCCAGGTGGTCAGTGTGCTTCCACAGGGGGAGCACCACTCAGCCAGCAGCTGGCTCATGGCTGGCCAGTGCAGCAGTGTGGCGGGAGCCTCTCCTGCTTCCATGGCAGTGCTAAGGATGTCCAACTAACGCTTAGGCTCCCTGGGGGGAGCGGATCTAAGCCGTTAGTTGGACATCCCCTGAGGGCTCCTGGACTTCAAGAGGGATGTATGTCTGCCAGCATAGGCCCAATACCCTGGGGAGTGGGCCTAAACTGGCAGGTGGACATCCCCCAAGGGCTCCCAGACTGTGAGATAGCCCAGGCTGGGCTGAGGGACCCCCCAAGTGCATGAATTTTCATGCACCAGGCCTCTAGTTACAGAGAAAAGTCTGAAGAGACAGTGTGCAAGTCTGATATTTTAGAACATTTAGAGCGGAGTGGGCAAAGCAAGAGGTAAGGGATTACTGAAAGGAGAGAGACACTGGGAGAGGCTCTGGGGAGTAGGAAGAGGAGAAGATAGTAGGTGGGGCAAAGAAGACTACAATTTTTATTTTAAGAGAATCATTCAACTTTATAGCCAGAAGCCAACTGAAAAATTGAAAAATTGAGTGACCCTACTCCCTATAACAAGAGAGAATGTCCTCCCAGTCATTTATAAAGAACTGTGGTAAATATTTTGAAAGGATAAGTGTCTAAATTGTAACCATCAGCAGAAGATTTTTGCCTAAAATCTTTAAAAATTATTCCCAAGTTACTTTCAACTTTAATAATTTACTAGAGACCCGGTGCACGGATTTGTGCACCGGTGGGATCCCTCAGCCTGGCCTGCACCCTCTCACAGTCCAGGACCCCTTGTGGTATGTCAGACTGCTGGTTTTGGCCCTATCCCTGCAGGCCAGGCCGAGGACCCCCCACCGGTGCACGAATCCATGCACCGGGTCTTTAGTATAGATATAATATCTTTGGTTAATCTCTTCCTGCCCTTCCCCCTCCTTCTTCCCTCTGAGATCCATCAGTCTGTTCCATGTTTTCATGCCTGTGCATTGAGTGTCTGTCCGCTCGTGGTCATTACACATCATAGCTACTGGCTGGTAGGCTGGTCGGTGGGTCCGCCCGTTGGCTGGTCACTTAGGCTTTTATATATATAGAGAGAGATTATTTTGGAACACATGACAAAAGTTTTCAAGTGCTGGGCATAAGCAGATAAATCTTCATATTGAGGAAGCATGATGCAAGAAAAGATCACATGAGAAAAATTAATTTCTAGGCATTGTCACTATTAGTTGTGAATATTTGGACAATTAATTAAAATTTCATGGCCTCTGAAATTTCTGATGCATAAGGAAGAGAGCAGGATTACATTACCCCTAAGATTAAATAAAGGTTGATTGTAAATTATATCTTTTAAATTTCTTTTTAAATAAGCAACAAAATATATTAAATGATAATATTCATTTTTTTAATGGTGCTGAGGAACTTACTCATATATTGTGATTGGTAATATACATTTGTTCAAACTTTCTGGAAGTCATTTACAATATATTCCAGGAGTCTTAAAGTGTATAATTTAAATAAGTAATGCTATATTGTGGAATTTACACTAAGAACGCCATATGATAAAAGTAGCCATCACATCATTTTTAGTATTAGAAAATACTAAATACAATTTAAATATTAAAAATATCAGGAGGTGGCCAATTGATATTTTGCTCTCTACAATGATGTTTCTCTCTCTCCCTCTCCCTTCCTCTCTCTCTAAAAAAAATCAATAAAAATACTTTAAAAATAGAATACTTACGTGAATACAATAAATTTGAGTGTTATTCACATACTAATATTATTGTAAAATGATATTGTGATACATAGAATTGCTTATAATATAATATTTAATAAAAAGCAAGTATAAAATTAAATATATATAGTAACAATATAAAAATGACCAGAAGAAAATTTTCTATGGAAAAAAAAACACCTTCGTAATCTCTTCATGCTCCTTGGACTCAGAGATTTCAATTCCAAAGCAGCAACACTGGCCTCCAGAAGAGGAGCCCATGGGCATATGGTTTATTCTTAATCACTTAATGATGAACGTATCCATGGGGACCTTCCTATGAACCAGTGGCCTGGGGAGTTTGCTGACCTTCTGCAGTGTACCCAATGTACCATGCACACTTCTCTGAGCCTTCTAATCCCTTCCTACAACTACCAGGTACTTTCAGCTTTTCCATCGCATTTCTATAGGATAATGTCATCTCTAAACCTCTAAGCACTCATCCTATCAATGAATTGAGACAGACTCATTAAGATGTCCATGGCAGAATGTTAAATACTATGTCACAAAAAATGCCCACTAATAATAATCACTCTGTCCATTGTTTCTCAATCTCCTGTGTCAATACTTCCATTCATTTTTTTTTTTTGTTTATAACTCCCCTGTTCCTGCTGCTATATATTACCTAGGACCTATGAATAATTTGGTGAATCCTTCTTACTGGAATATGCTTCCATAATTAAGTCATGTTGAAAACTGATTCCAGTTATTGCTCTATAACAAATAAAAGAAGGTGGGGGAAGGTCTTGATGACAAAGAGCAGTATTTGTGAGGCATCTACTCTGTGAGCTCTTTGTATGACTTCACCGCAGAGCATGTCATTTCTGTGATCCAGGTAATTCTGGGTATACACCATTCTCAAGTGCACTACCCAGTGTCTTTATCTTAGGTCTCATGGTCCCTTTCCTTCCCCATTAGACTTGACTTTGATATGGTAAACCTACTGGGATTATAAATTCAGTATACTTGTTAACAGCACCATTGTAATGCTCAAATCTTGGTTCTGATTTCATTATAGTCTGTTTTATAGGTGCAGAGTGAAGGTACCTTTAAACCTTGCCATGACGTCTTTTCAATTTCACAGTGTATTCTGAGCTGATAGTTAGATGAGCTTATTATTATTTTTATTGCAATTAGTAGAAGTCATGAACTTCATGTTCCTTATAATGATCATTTGTCACTGTTGTCCAAGTGCCGATATATCCCCTTCACCAGTGCTCCATTGCATTTCAGCATACATGAGAGTTAGTAATTGTGACACAAGAGTTATCACCACCATAATTACCACAAGGATGAGTCACTTGCTGCCATCCTGTCCGTGAGTGATTCAACTCCAGAATTTTAATTGTGAGAGTCTGATTTCTAGGGTACTAATATAAAGAGTACCTTGTTTGTGTTTCCTCAACAGCAGAAGTTAAGATAGGATTTTGTTCTCTGCAGTTTATTTAGGAAGTGCCACAGGAGGCATGGTGATGTAGCGAAAAGTCAGGAAGGAATGATGTGAGAATCAGGGGGTTATGCCTGGCCTGCATGGCTCAGTGATTGAGTGTCTACCTATGAAACAGGAGTTCACAGTTCCATTCCCAGTCATGGCCCATGCCTGGGTCGCGGGCTCAATCTCCAGTGTGGGGTGTGCAGGACACAGTGAATCAATGATTATCTCTCATCATTGATGTTTCTATCTCTCTCCATTTCCCTTCCTTTCTGAAATAAATAAAAAAATATTTTTAAAAAAGAATAAGAGGATATAACTACTGGAAACTAGACAGTAACACAAAGATGTTTCAAAAGGCTGCATCTCAGATTCATCTCATGGAAGTCAAGGGAACTGGCATGTTTATGTAGCAACTATGATCTCTCATTTGTTGAAGGCAACTCCTGGGAACATTGTGTTCCTGAAACTTCTGGTCGCTTCCATAGCCAGGGAATGCTCTGGGATAGAAAAATGTAAGGAGCCATTGGCTTTGAATAGGACTGTCTGCAAGTGCCTTTGGGGGTTAGCTAGAGGGAACTGGGTGGAGTATTAATAATGTCTGCTACAGCCAGGGATCTATCATCAATGAAGAAAAATTACAGTCAACTTATATTTATAGCATTCTGGGATGGGTCACAATATTTGACAATATAAAAGTTGCTTAGCTGATAGACCAAAGATATTTGGCATAATTCTAGGAATCCCTTCAAGATTTTTCTTCATAATATGAACAACTTGAAGTATGGGAAAAATGAACAATAGTAAGAAGGTATTGAACTGGAGTTTTGAATCACAGGATGTGAGGATGGGCTCTCACTTAGAGATTATAGAATCACTGAGAAATGGATGAACTAAAAAGAGAGAAAGACAGGTAAATTCTGGTGGCAAAAAGAATGAATGAAAGTAGAGAAAATGAAGCCTTTTAATATTCTGTTTAAAATCCTACTCTTGCTATTTAATATACATGTCTCTAGTGTTTTTATGTGTATTTGTGTGTATGTCAAACATATAAAACTATACATGCACACATAATGAACATCTTTATTATAAAGTCATTGATATATATATATATATATATATATGTATATATATATATATATTTTTTTTTTTTACTTTTTGTAAAGATTAATTTTTGTGTGCTTCTGATGAAACTCAAAGCATCTTAAAACTCAGCCCAAACATGGTCTCAACTTTCTTTCCTTCTGATTTATGATCTGCTAAAGAAAATGGGATGAATAGGTGGATAGATGGATAGATAAACAGATAAGCAGATACAAAAATGGAAGTTTTATAGTTATATATACATAATTAAAATATAAAAAGGTCTTATGGCACTTCAGAAGGTAGTGAGATCACATGAACTTTAGCTGAGCATTAAAGAGTAATTAGAATTAGGCATGGAGAGATGGAAAGGATTGGGGAGGAGATATAGACTAGAAACTTCTCGTGGAGAAAACAGCTTAAGCAATGAATTCAAAGAATATGCCAAGTAAAATCCTATCTAATAAAAGAGTAATATGTAAATGGACCATCACTCCAACACACAAGATGGCCGCCCCCATGTGGTCAAAGATGTCTGCCCCCATCTGGACACAAGATGACCACCACAAGATGGCCGTAAGGGGAAGGCAGTTGGGGGCAATCAGGCCGGCAGGGAGCAATTAGGTGTCGATCAGGCTGGCAGGGGAGTGGTTAGGGGGTGATCAGGCTGGCAGGCAGAAGCAGTTAGGGGCAATCAGGCAGGCAGGCAGGCTAGCAGTTGGGAGCCAGCAGTCCTGGATTGTGAGAGGGATGTCCGACTGCCCACAGGGATCAGGCCTAAATGGGCATTCAGACATCCCTCGAGGGGTCCCAGATTGGAGAGTGTGCAGGCTGGGCTGAGGGACATGCGCACACTCCCCATGCACGAGTTTCATGCATGGGGCCTCTAGTATAATAATAACAAGAACAAGCAGCTTTGTATTTCAAAAGTGGTTGCCTAAGAAGTATTGTACAAAATTGTAGCTGAAAGATGCTCCAGGGTCAAATGCCTACTTCTGCTGTTTCTTTGAGGCTCAGATGAGATAACAGATAAGGTGTATAATTGTGCATAATTACAGTAAAGTTTAGTGCTGGTGAAATGGCCACAAGGGGTATTAAAATAACAAATGGCTAAGTAATGTTTCCTTGCGCCTTCTGCCTGGTATACCTAGTTAGCTTTGGGGGTAAAAATAATCAGAGGCAAAATGTTGTCTATTGCTGGTTGATGTCTCCTTCTGGCTGATTTCCCTTTTGGCCTTTTGGGGTTCAGACTGTCCCCAGGCTTCATTTGCACACCCTTTTCTGCTCTCTCCCTGGCTAAGCACTCAGTACTTCCACAGCAGATTAATGACAGCTAATAATATCTGATATATCTGGACATTGCCACATAATGAGTTGCAGTCCCACTGGGTCCCAGAAGTGTCACCACTAACAAATTCACCAGACCTGCACATAATTAGCATGTAAAGGGAGTGATCACACAGTTAATCTGTAGAGGAAGATGGATAGCCCAGGAGAGAAAATATAAGGAGAAAGAAACCCCTCTTTATCACGCCTTTCTAAATATATGTTTCTTGGCAAAAATATTTTCTTGATAACAAACTGTGGACAGGTTACCTTTACAGTAACATTATTCCTTCCATGGCTGATAGGCAGAATTTCATTATGTCACTGCTAATGTTTCAATATTTCTGCAAAATGTCACCATATGTAAATTAGGAGAGGTTAGGGTTTCCCTTGCAGTTTTCTTTAAAGATCCATGGTTCCCTTTCCATAGCGCCCTTGGAGCTCACTTGTACACTGTTTGACAGACGGGAATTTAGTGATGAAATGCACAGAAACTTTGCTTTACCTTTACCAAAACAAAACAAAATGGCATACGTATTCACAGTCATTGCCCTAAAGCAGTGGTTCTCAACCTTCTGGCCCTTTAAATACAGTTCCTCATGTTGGGACCCAACCATAAAATTATTTTCGTTGCTACTTCATCACTGTAATGTTGCTACTGTTATGAATCGTAATGTAAATATCTGATATGCAGGATGGTCTTAGGCGACCCCTGTGAAAGGGTCGTTGGACCACCAAAGGGGTCGCGACCCACAGGTTGAGAACCGCTGCCCTAAATGAATGCAACGTTAACTAGGAAGGGGAAATAGAGGGGAGGAATCCCGAAATCCACAGCGTACCCAGTACAATTACCCAACTCAGAGCTGTATTTCTCACATGATAATGAGCATTTAAATCCACGAGGTCATTTTAGGATGCGTCTCATCCAATCAAAGCCAAAGTGGAAATGTTTCTGATTACCTTTGGCGTGGCTTCAGGGCTTTGCCTTTGATCCTTCAAATCCAGCACACAAGTCCACACTGGAGTAAAGAATGCTACTTGAAGCTAACAAAAAGATGGCTATGGAAATTAACCAATCAAGGGAGACACTTCTGAATTTCAGTCAGCATTTTCTTACAAGAATATTGTTATAACACCTTGATTTTTTAAAATCAAGCTAAAAAATGAGCATCCCCACCCAAAGCCTCAGGGAAAAGTGCACACGGAGGCCGTTTCCCTCCCTCTCACCTGTGATTTGGGGTGCGAGGGGGTGTCAGCCCTTCTATGTTATATCTCACAATATAGGTATTGTGAGATAATAATATATCAGATATTATTAGCTGTCATTAATCTGCTGTGGAAGTTATCAGCAGCCTTAGGGATGGGGGGAAGGAATCATTTCTCAAACTGGCATTCTGGAAAGACAGTCTCAGGTGCTTAGGACAGCATTGCAGGCAATCAGCAACTTGTAATCTGATAATTACCCTGCAAGGTGATCAATAGGACCTGAAGGCCGAGGGTCCTCTTTACCCCTCAACCCACTGTACTCAGGCTTGTGCCACTTACCCCACTGAAGTGTGATGTCGGTGACCGCCACAGTAGTCACTTTTAGTCTTTTTTTTTTTTTTTTAATCTTCATCTTTATCTTCAATGGGGCAATGCCAATTGTGTACATGGCTTCAACTATCCTTATCCCTGCTAATTCCCAAATGCACACTTTCAATCCATATCTTTCTCCTGAACTCAGACCCCTTTAACCATGGAACATCTACTCCTGAATGGCTCAAAGGCTTCTCAACCTTCACAAGTCTAAATGAAACATGTGCCAACCAGCACAGTCCCAAGCCTAAGCCCTGCTCCTCTTATACTGAAAAATGTGATAGTACCTCAAAGTATCCAGTGTCCAAACCTGTTTTCTGTGTCATTCTCTCCCTCACCCTTGTTTCAATCAGGGACATATTTTATTTTAATTCCTTTTACATCCATCCCCTTTTCTTCAGGTATTTACTTTATTTCCCTTCATTTCTCACCTGGAGTATAGAACATAAGCAGAATGGGCCCCTTATTCAAGTCTTATCTTTTACCTATTTTTCTCCACTTGCTACCAGAAAGAGCTTTCTAAACATAAACACAATAATGTTATTTATTTATTGTAAATTCTTCAATGTCTCCCCATTGTCAAAATAATCAAACTAAAATCCTTAAAATAGCACACACAGTTCTTCTAAGTGCAGAATCTTGGGTAGTAGGTACTTCATTGCCACTGCCTCAGAATCTGCATTTGTAAAAGTTCTGTAGATGATTTGAGTTCATGTTTAAAATCTGCAAAGCATTTATACAGTGCACTGGTTCTCAAACTTGGCTGTATACTGAAATTAAATGGGGAGCTTTAAAAATAATGATGCTTAGGTTCTACTTTCAGAGACCCTCATTTAATGATTTCTTAGATATGATACCAAAAGCATAATTATTAAAAAAATGACAATTTATAAAATGGACTTTACAAAAATTAAAAACATTCACTCTCTGAAAGACACTGTTAAGAGAATAAAGACAAGTCCATAAACTGGGAGAAAATATTAGTATATAACATATCCGATATAAAACTTGTATGCAGAATATTTAAAGGAGATACAAAACACAAACTCAAGAAGATAATATAATTTTAAAATATGAGCACATGGATGGACCTGGAGAACATTATGCTAAGTGAAATAAGCCAGTCAGAAAAAGACAAATACTATATGATTTCACTCATGTGTGGAATTTAATGAGCAAACTGAACTAACAGACAAAACAGAGACAGACTCAGAGATAGAGAGCAGGCAGACAGCTCTAGCGGAGGGGTGTTATAGAGTGGAGGTACTGAGCAAAACAAAAGAAAAAAAGAAAAAACTCATGGTCAGGGACAACAGTGTGGTGATTGTGGGGAGTAAGGGGGTGGGTGGAGGTGGAAGAGGGTAGAGGGGCGAAAAAATGTGATTAAAAATAAAATGAATGGAAAAATGAAGTGAATAAATACAAAAAATAAAATTAATGTACATGAACTTACTGGATAAAAAAATAAAATATGTGCAAAAGATCTCCAACAGACACTTCACCACAATGACATATGAATGACCAATAAGAACATAAAATGATGAGCCTTGAAGAGCTTGGAAGGCTCTCTTCTTTATATCCTCCTATATTTATAATGCATATGCCACTTCATTGAAACCTTCATGCATCTGCCTCCTTTATTAGATGGCGAGCTTCTTCTGGGAAGGAATTTGGCATGCTTAATATAGGAGCTTATATTTGGCAGGTGCTAAAAATGTCACTGAACAGGAATAAGTGGATTACATTAGCCTGAGCCACACCACTGTAAGTAAATAAACTGATAATGGCAACTGATGTGGGGTTGTTGGTTAGGTTTCAGGGTACCATAGGGTTCCCTTAAGTACTGGCAGGCATTAAGAAGGGATGTTTTTGTGTTTTCTAGAATATTTCTTGCCTCAAATCACCGAATAATAATCACTAAGTAATAATTACTTTTATATCCAGTTCCCTTCTGCATCGACTGTCCCCATCACTATGCATAAACACTAAGATAGGCAGCCTTTACAGCAAATATGATGCCCTGTACAGCCAATTGATGTTTCTCTCTTATCCATGTTTCTATCTCCCTCTTCTTCCTTTCAATCAATCAATCAATCTCAATCAATCAATCAATAAATAAATAACACCCTGATATTATGATGTCTTTTTCTCTTATTTTCCAAATAGAATACTCTCCTCAAATGTCTCTGCATATGTAAGTCTTATATATCTTTCAAGGCACAAAGCAAAGTCTATCTATCCCATAGAGCCCCCATCTCTACTACTGCCCATAATGATTTCTGCCTTCTCTTGGTTCTTTTGAGTAATAATTACTAAAGAGCTTGATATATACAACTATACAAATATATAAACAATAATAGGAGATTAAATAGTTTCTCTAGCAAGATTGTAAGCTGTTGATGTCAGGAGATATTTATTAGTATTTTATCAAGCCATGACAGCACCAACTGCAATGCCTTGCACATAGCATTTCTGAGAAAATATAAAGGCAATAGTTCTTTGAAAATGTGTTCCTCTTTTAGTGTCATGTTAAAAAAATACCTGATGTTGCTCAACCAGCATGGCTCAGTGGTTGAACGTCTACCTATGAACCAGGAGGTCACAGTTAGATTCCTGGTCAGGGTATATGCCCAGGTTGTGAGCTCAGTCCCCAGTAGGGGGCATGCAGGAGATAGCCAATCAATGATTCTCTCTTGTCATTGATGTTTCTATCTCTTTCTCTGTGGGGGAGCATAGGAAACTTGGTTGGAAAGTTTGTAAGGAGGAAATTCTGACCCAGGGGAGTTGGCTGAAGGCGGCCACCCCTAATTGTTCCTTGAACTTTCCAAACAAGTCTGTGTACGCACAGATCCTCGGGTGTTTACCAGAACCTTTATGCTTAATATTTAGATAGCCTTGCTTAAAGGACACTGCAGACACATGGATCCTCTCAAGAATGCTCATCCCACTGATTGTATCTAAAAATTAAATTTTATCTCAAACTGCTGTTACAATAAAAGCCTGAAGAGGCAGGCAAATGAGGCTGTCTGGTTCCTATGGCCAAGCAGTCCCTTAGCCCTCTCTTTCACAGAAATGTGTGTCAGAGTAATCATTCATCCATCACTCACGGTCTGCTGGTTAGCCCCAGCATCTCTCCCTCTCTGAAAATAAATTTTATGATGCCTAAAATTGTTCAAGAAAAACAAAAACTTTTGAAACATTCTAGATTAAAAAAAAGAATTTGTACCCTTACTATAAACAGTAAGGGTGGCAGATAGATATATAAACCATTTAGTGAATGCAACAATTGTAAGGTAAAATCATCCTTTTATTAGCCTGAATTCAGAAAAATAAACATGTAATCACCAAAGTCTTTCTGGTATGGAAGAGAAACATTCACAGGAAGTTAATGAATTAGATAAATTTGCAGCTCTTGAGGTTATTTTGAATTATTTGTAAATTATCACCTTCAACCTTTTATTGTTATTTTATATTAATACTAGTTATAATTTATTGAATGCTTATTTGAGTCAAATGTTATCATCACTTCTCTAAGATGGAAATTTGGGGTCAAACTTGACATCTTCTATCTCATAAATTAAGTTAATCCATTGCAAAGTCCTGTCATTTATATTTTCTATCTCCAGTGTCTCTCTAGAATTTTCACACCCCCCCCCATGTCTACATAACCACCTCCCTAAGCCAGGCTGCCACTGGGACTCAGGGGATAGCCTCTCCTAAGTGTCATTTTCTCATACACTGTTCACCACTCTTCAGTCAGGTCTCAAAACAGCATCTCAAGTAGCTGTTTGTTCCCCCAATCACAAACATGACTACGTAGTCCCTACTCAGCAGGGTGATAAAAGATTGGAATTGGGAAAATATCCAGAAGTTTGCATGAATGTTATTATCTTCATCATGTTGTTGGTGATGGCCTAAAAAAGACTGTATTACAGAGATAGATCATTTTGAAACAAAAACAAACAAAATGATAAATAAAAAGTGAACAGTGCCATTCATCTCAGCAAATAATGAATAAACATCCCCATGATGGATGTAATTATAGTTAATGCTTACTGAGCACCAACAATGAATCAAGGCTTTCTTGAATTCACTTCTTAACAACCACATAATGCAGGTTCTCTTAATAAACTTATTTTATAGGTGTGGCCATTGTAGCTCTGAATTGATAAGGGATTTGACTAAGGTTATACAGCTGCTAAGAACTAAATTAAAACCCAGAAATAACATCCATTCCAAAACCTGCATGTATAGACCACAAGATGAGTGGTTCTCAGCATCCCCTGATTCACACTCTGTTTAATAACGGATGGCCCTAGCCAGTTTGGCTCAGTGGATAGAGCATCGGCCTGCAGGCTGAAGGGTCCCTTGTTTGATTCTGGTCAAGGGCACATACCTTGGTTGCAGGCTTCTCCCTGGCCCGGGCCCTGGTCGGGGTGCATGCAGGAGGCAACCAATCGACGTGTCTATCTCACATCAATGTTTCTCTCTCTGTCTCTCCCCCTCCCACTCTCTCTAAAAATCAATGGAAAAATATCCTTGGGTGAGGATTTAAATAAGTAAACAAATAATAATGGATATTTTTTAAATTTCTCTTTTGCCATCCTGAAATAAAATGTATAGATAATATAAGCTGCCTGAAATTGTAATGTGAAAATTAGTCCAAAGCTTTTTTTTAAAATGAGTATAAAAATAAAGGAGAATAAAAAATAAAATATTACAAAAAAAATTTGAAAGTGTGTATTTTGTTCTCTAAATATTTGGGCACAGTGATGCCAGAAGACATAACAAAAAGTCAGATGTTTACAGCTGAAATGCCATAAATGCGACAGCTGTATATTTGGAACATTACAGACGGGCTATCTTGGTGATGGGTGATGAAGAGCAGTAATACAGTTGGTGACATGCTTTTCCAAAATGGTGAACAAGTCATGGTAATTTCCAAATGAAGTGAAGTAAGATCTTTGTCAATTTATGTGACAGTTGTATTTCTAGAACATTCAATGTAGATTGAAATTAAGTACAAATAAATAAACAAAACAACACTGGCAACAACTTTTTGTTCCTATGTTTTGTGAGTTAGGTTCTAGGTTCAGATAAACAGAATTTTATCTACAAGAAATCCCAGCACGGTGAACACAAGTCATGTGATGCACAGGCAATTCCTTGTAGACCAGGGCCACACAATGTAGTGATGTCTAAGTCCTCTGGCTTCTGCCCCCCAGTGCTACCATCACCCTTTCAATCATTGTGGCAATCAGCAATGCCCCCCAACTACTCTAAATGTCTCCAGGGGTCGAGTTGCCCCACTGAGAACCATTGCATTCCACAACAGTTACTTTCATACACACTGGTGGAACATGTGCCTCTCTTGATAAACAAGAACCAAATTTCTTACTTTCAACTTAGAATCTCAGGCTCATCAATCATACAAAAGCAGTATCATATTATTTGAATTTGAAGAGACTTTGCCTGTGTCCTAATATGTGGTCTATCTTTGAAAATGTCCCGTGTGCACTTGAGAAAAATGTTTATTCTGTAGCTATGGGGTGAAATGTTCTGAAGATGTCAGTTAAGTCCATTGGATCTAGTGAATCATTTAGGATTGCTGTTTCTTTGCTGATTTTTTGTTTAAAGGATTTATCCAGTGGTGTCAAGGGGTATTAAAGTCCCCTACTCTGATTGTATTGCTGTGAATCCCTTCCTTGATATCTGCCAGAAGTTTTTGCTTGCTTGTTTGTTTGTTTTTAATGTGTTTGGGTGCTCCTGTATTGGGTGCATATATGTTTACCAGAGTTATATCCTCTTGTTGAATTGCTCCCTTTAGTGCAGCGGTTCTCAACCTGTGGGTCGCAAACAATGAAAATACATCCTGCATATCAGATATTTACATTACGATTCATAACAGTAGCAAAATTACAGTTATGAAGTAGCAAAGAGAATAATTTTATGGCTGGGGGGGTCACCACAACATGAGGAACTGTATTAAAGGGTCACAGCATTAGGAAGGTCGAGAACCACTGCTTTAGTATTATGAAGTGGCCTGCCTTATCTCTTGTTATTGCCTTCACTTTGAGGTCTATTTTGTCAGATATAAGTATTGCTACCCCTACTTTTTTCTCATTTCTATTTGCCTGAAAAGCTTTTTCCATCCCCTAGTTATCAGTCTGTGTGAGTCCTTTGTTCTGAGGTGGGTCTCTTGTAGACAGAAAATATATGGGTCATGCTTTCTTATCCATTCCACTACCCTATGTCTTTTTTAAAAAATATATATTTTATTGATTTTTTACAAAGAGGATGGGAGAGGGATAGAGATTTAGAAACATCAATGAGAGAGAAACATCAACCAGCTGCCTCCTGCACATCCCCTACTGGGGATGTGCCCGCAACCAAGAAATTCTCTGCCTCTCAGTCAATGATATGGACCACCCTTTGCATTGTTGCTCTCTCTCAAACTCAGTTGAATTGCAGGCAATCCTTTTTCTCTGCACTACTGTCTTGGTTTTAAATAAAATTATATATGCCCTTGACCGGAATCAAACCTGGGACCCTCCAGTCCGCAGGCTGATGAGCCAAACCAACTAGGGCTACCCTGTGTCTTTTGATTGGAGCATTTAATCCATTTACATTTAAGGTTATTATTGATAGGTCGCCATTTTTATTCTTTATGCCTGTGTTCCTTCTTCCCTTTCTATTTCTTCTTTTTACAGCAGTCCCTTTAGCGTTGCTTGCATTGCTGACTTGGTGGTAATAAACTCCCTTAGCACTTCTTTTTTCTATGAAGCTCCTGATTTCCCCTTCAGTTTTGAATGATAGCCTGGCTGGATAGAGTATTCTTGAATTCCGTCCCTTGCTTTGCATCACTTTGTATATTTCATTTCATTCCTTTCTGGCCTGATGTGTTTCTGCTGAGAAATCAGCTGATATTCTAATGGGCAACAATGAACATCTACTGAATAAATGGAACTAACTAGAAAAATTGATACTATAAAAAACATGTTACCTCCACTACATTTGGGTTCCAAGAGGCTTCTTTGAAATAGAATTGATAACTTCTAATAATCAACAGATATAAACAGCTAACAAGGATGGACAGGGTACTTGAAACTTTTTGGATGTGTTATGTATCCTATTAAATATAATTTTTGAACAAATGTGTAACTTTAAAAGGTTAATTATTTGAGGGTACTCTGCCATGCTTGACTGAACCAATATCATTTGGTGTGAGATCCACAGAAAATTTCATTTAGAAAAGTCATTCTTTCACAGGTCACGTCTCTGTATTTTCTAGCCTGAAAAGCCATGTATCTACTGCTTTGAAAAGTAATGTTGTCTATTGTTTCTGTTTCATATTTATAAACACACATGTGTTCATGTATATACATATGTGCATGTGTGTGTGTTTGTGTGTGTAAGTATAACAAAAAGCCTTTGTAAATAATT
Organism: Myotis daubentonii; assembly: GCF_963259705.1. Classification (NCBI taxonomy): domain Eukaryota; kingdom Metazoa; phylum Chordata; class Mammalia; order Chiroptera; family Vespertilionidae; genus Myotis; species Myotis daubentonii. The sequence continues at coordinate 132,561,335 of NC_081842.1, forward strand.
CTTATTTTAGTGTACAGGGAAGGAATGCTTAAAACTACTAAATGCCAAGGAATTTTTGTAATTGCTTCTTTTGATCTTTTCAACAGCCCTAAGACACGAATACTACTCACTTCCTTCCACAGAGGAAGGAACTGATACTTGAGAAAATAGATGGTTCTTCCAAGACCAAGAAACAGGCAAATTATAGCGCCAGGTCAGGCATGGCTGACGTTAGAGCCTGTGCCCTTTGTCCTAAGCCCTGTTGTTGCAAATGTATCCAATAATGCTTAATTGAATTGAAATATTAACTCGGCTCACCGAAGGCAACATTGTAAGAAATAGAACCATTACAGTGAACCCCAAAACCCATAAAAGCAAAGATGCTTGGATGCTGTCCAGCATCTACTATGTTCCAGCCTCTGTTCATACGTCAAAACTGACTTACATCTCAGAAGGATGCTCAGAAGTTGGTGCTACTTTATTCATTTTGCAGATCCAGAATTGAGGCTTAATGTGGCTCATTATTTGCTGAAGGTAGCACAACATAACAGAACTAGGGCCTGAATTCAACTCAGTTACTCCAAAGCTAATGCTTAAAACCAATTGAATTGCAGGCAATCCTTTTTCTCTGCACTACTGTCTTGGTTTTAAATAAAATTATATTAAATTTCTAATTGAAGATGATTTATAACTAATGTTTTTTCCAAGTAAAGTAAAAAGAAACTCTATAATACCAGACCTGACTTATACCTAGTGAACTACTTAGTTTCTACATGAAATGTAAAATAGAAGAATGCATACTTACCTATTGAATTTGTTTCATGCAGAAAGTTTATTCTCATTATTCTTCAAAACAAGTGGAATGGAAATCTGAATTTTTAGGTTGGCTAATAAAAAAAAATTTGTTTTACAAGCGCTAATTAATAAATGCTCAATACTTAGAATAGTGCCTAGCTCATTATATGTACTTGTAACTCTTCACTATGACTATTTTGTAATTATGTAATGGGAACTTAATCTGTGGTACATTCTTCTTTTGGAGGATGACTTTCTTTAGTTGTTGCCTATTTCTTTTAATTTTAAGAAACCCTCTGTGTTTTAAATATAACAATGATCCTTTAACAAATCCTAACTAGTCATATACTTTTAAGCTCAAAAGCCAAACTCATGGGAAAATCATACCAAAAGCTTAATTTGTATTCTAGAAACAAAATGACCAGCTGGTTAGCAGGCTATTTCAGAAAATTTTGGCAAGTAGCAAATTCTTTGGAAATAATTTTAAGATGGCTCTGTGATCACATAGTCCTGAAATACAAAAGTGCACAAAGTGGGTCTTTCTTCTGGGAAAAGCCACACATAAGAAAAAGACACATGATAATATGCTTGGAATGTGACCCCATAGTGAAAATGCCTTCTTTCTATCTCAAGTTTGTAATTTTGAAAAAAAAATGCATTATTTCTCAACAGGAAACCACTGGGGATGATGGTGGGCATAAAATATGCTCAGACAAATTAATCTGGTTTAATATGTTTTGACTCTGCCATCTTTGTTTTCTTCTCTTGAACATGTACCAGTATTCCTTTGTTTATAGCTGTTGCACAGGAGAAAACTAGTGCCTTACGTGCATGAGAGATCCATCATATGGTTTACCTGGAGGAAATTTAAATGATACACAGTGTAATAAGGTAAATAGAATGTTAGGAAATTATTCAGCAAATCTGATTGGCCAACATTCAGGGCAGTAATTCCTTAGACATTCCATTCTCAGTATGATCTTGCACTACCCTCAGAGACATGAAAAAATGTGCCCTTGTTGTAGAACCCCCATGGGAAGTAAATGCAAATCAGTGTACTTCCTCTTGTTCCTGTTCTGCATAAAGAGCCTGAAGGGCAAAGAACAGGTGTCATAAAAGCACCTCAGGAGCATATCTTTATTATTACTAATAAGAATAAAATGCAACCTTTGCATCTATAAGTAAATCATGGGAGGTACATATTTTTTCTCAGCTTTTAAAATCAATGATATGTATTATGGTACTTTCTTGGGATTAATCACTAGCTGAAGTTTTGTTACTTTGATATGAAACAAAGTTCAGTCATCAATCCTGAAGAAATTCTCTGCCTCTCAGTCAATGATATGGACCACACTTTGCATTATTGCTCCCTCTCAAACTCAGGGACGGTGCTGCAAAGACACCACTCTAAGCATAGAGTTTATGGGACAACAAAACAGAACAAACAAAATGGGGGAGGCCTCATAGCTTTCCCTGGACTATTTGAGTCAGAATTGAAATAGAATTTACCAAGTAATTCTATTGGTAAGTATATTGCAGTGCTTCTTGGTCCAACATTTTGTGAAGAGCGTATTTTCCCTTATCAACCTGCCCAGACACCTTTTGTTTCAGAAGTTTGCAAAAACAATTCCTAGAGGAGTAGAAGCAAGCGGTAGTACTTTACTCTCTTCCAAAGGTGTAGCGTAGCCAGTGGTGTAGCTACTGGTACTAACCCTCACCTACAGGGGAAAAATATGTTAGGGAAGAGCTTAGTATCAGTAACAACCTTTCCTGTGGGGTGAACATAACAAGTTGTGTGAGTGTTTACTAATCAGAAGTAGGCTGTGGTGGAAGAAGAGGGATCATTACTGATAATAGCTAAATATGAAGTTTAATGAGAATACTAATTAGTCATTGAATATGACATTAGGCATGAAAATTAAAGGTTGGTATTTCTATGTGATAAATACATTCATTATTTTGTTTCTAATTACATATATCTATATTACTAAAATTACAGAGATATTTTTAGTAATTCAGATACATTTAAGGATTAATGAATTAGCATATGTATTATTTTTCTGTTGCATTGAGGGAACAGATAATTTGGTGTTTGGAAGTGACTATAAAATGAAGATATAATATAAAGAACTTTCACAGAAATATACTGAGCTCACTTTAGAATCTGTGATTCCCCTCCCCAAACTTCACCAGCCTTTGCCTCATAGAAGTTTCTCTTTTTGGATTAACATATCCAGGCACAAGTCCATAAAAGGGGCCAAACACCAATAATGAGAATAGATCCAAAAGCTGAAGTTGTAGATTAATTATTCTCAAATGCCTTTACTAGGAATGGCAGTATTCCAAAGGTTCCTCCTGTTGCTTTCTTCATTGTTCAGGGCACTACTACTTAAGGCAAGAAAATTTTAAATCCCCTCATTATCTCAGAGACAGTGTGACAAAGAAGAAAGTACACTTTCTGTGAACATAAATGATGTACCCTATAAGACAACCATGTTCTACCTGTGGGCTCTCTCTTAATTTTAGAGATCAGCTCTAAAAAATGACTGATAGTACTAGCTTGGACTTGAATGGCATTTTATAATTTTTGAACACTTTTTCATGTAATCTCAAATATCCCCATCTCCATTTTTAAAAAAATATTTTTTAATTGCTTTTAGAGAGGAAGGGAGAAGAAGAGAGAGATAGAAACATCAATGATGAGAAAGAATCAGTGATTGACTGTCTCCTGCACACCCCTACTGGGGATCCAGCCTGCAAGTGGGCATGTGTCCTTGACTGGGATCAAACCCAGGACCCTTCAGTCCACAGGCCAATGCTCTATCCACTGAGAAAACCAGCTAGGGCCATTTTTTGATGAGGACACTAAGACTAGGAAAAGCTAAAAGACTCTCTAACACCTAAAAAAGTGACAGATGATGGACTGCTTATAGAGCATAAATCAGCTAAGATATTTCTCTGGAATCTTCTCCTTCTATGGCCTTCAGAAAGAATAGCACAAGACACAGCCTTTAAAAATCTCTCTTCAGGCCCTGGATGGTGTGGCTCAGTTGGTTGAAGCATCATCCCATATATTGAAAGGTTGCCATGTTTGATTCCTGGTCAGGGCACATGCCCAGGTTGTGGGTTAGATCTCCAGTTAGGACATGTGCAGAGGGAGCACGTTGATGTATCTCTTTCACATCGATGTTTCTCTCTCTCACCCTTCCTCCTTCTCTAAAAATCAATAAAAAATGTTTTTTAAAAATTTATCTTTTGACACTAATCCTATAATGGAGGCATAAAAAGAGGGGATCGGTTCATGAAAGTTTGCAGAAGAGAAATATTGTTTATCTTTTTATACATTTTCAAAGAAAATTGGAAGTCTTATGTAAGAACAAAACTATTAGAGTTACAAGTTGAAAAGTGCTTAATAACTGATCTAATCCATAACTATGACTTAGGGGCCCTATAGGCAGGCAAAGGAGGAGGCAGTGAAGGACATCTGTAATAGTGTCAAAAGCTTAAAAAAAAAGAACTAGTTCAGAGTTCACTTCTATCATTATATTTTGCTTTTATAAATTCTCCTTCAGATTTTTTACTCTAATTTAAGTTTTTGAGAAAACTAAATGTCTTTATCATGGAATCCATTTATGGTTTTTAAGATGTATAATGTGAACATTATATAAAATTTTACTTTGAAAATTGTTTTCTCTTACTTTTCACTGACTAAATTCTGAGTTAAGATTTGCATTCTTAATAATAGGGGCTCATATAAAAAAGTCAGTAAATAAAACGAGTAGAACTTTTGCATCTTGAAAAGAGTAATATATAGTATCTTGTATCCTAGTTAGGTAGAACAAATATGCTACAATTTGTAATTATTATAGCTATTACCATTATTTTTAATGAATCTATTCTTGAATTAAGGTTCTCTTTGGTTTATTCACGGTATTGTAAGGACTGTTATAAAAAATGAGCAAGGCTTTCAGCCATTTATAATAAAAGCTGAATGACTAAACAGATCTACATTTTTTTATTTGCATTAATGAGTTCATCCCCAAATATATATGCAATAATATATAAAATTAAGTTATAAATGTAGGGATGTGCTCCAAGTCACCATGAAAATCTGCATGCAAATGCATAATAATCACAAATCTACAATATTACAATATTAAAAAATACCCACAATTAAATTATCATGTGGAAATAATCATAATGTTATTGGAAACTCAATTATTGTGGCAACCCTTGTCAGGGAATTAGCAGAGTATGGCAAAGGCAAGTCAGACCTGAATTCATCAAATATATATTATCACAATATTACATGTTCACTTCGATTCCATGCAAAGACAAACATCCTCCCTCACTAGTATCTGCTCAATGCATTTGTATTATTCATGAACAACTCTGTGATCTATTATACATACAAAACTGATTGTATGCTTCTTGCTGCAGGCTATGGTGCGGAGACACAGAATTAATTTTATTATATACACATGCATGATAATTGTGAAGGATTCGGTCAAATACCAAACTCTGCTCCTGTGCCCCACTATTCTGCTTTCCAAAAGAAGAGGTCTGAGGTCAGAAGCAATTTCTCTTTGTGACAGTGAAACTCTTTGTCATTTAGAGTAGAAAGTTCCTGGATACTAATGACCTCCAACTGTGAAAAATAGTCTATATACTTCTCTCTCCCAAAGCAAATAATTAAGTTCATTTTGTAGACACCCTAAAACCTTTCGTGAAGCAACCTCACTCTAAGGACTGTTTAGGAATTGCTGGATGTGGCCACCTTGTATCTGGTCAGTTCCTCTGCAGGGACAGCAGGGTGAGATTTTACACTGACCAGGGCTAAAGCAGGATTTAAAGGTAACATCAATTTGCAACTTGAAGGCAGGCTACAAGGCTACTTCCTTCCTCAGCAAGTGTCCTTCCCTGTTTCACCACTTCCTCTCTTGAACTCATTATAAATGTTTCTGTTTCTTTTCCTAAATTGTAATATTCTTGGAAGGCCTTCCTTATTTTGATGTTTCTCATCCTATTGTCCCCTTGCTTTGCAGAATGCTATGACATAAGAGAAAATAAATGCTATTTTATAAGTTTAAGTTATTACTGCAGTACTGTATTTTCTAGATTATTCTATATCAGTTTTGTCCAATAGAAATATAATGTAAGCCCAGTGCAATTTTAAATTTTCTTATTTTATAAAATGTAAAAAAAGATACAATTAATATTAATAATGTTTTATTTAGCCCCATATATCTAAATTATTATTCTTTCAACACATATTCAATATGAAAAATTATAAATGAGATGATTTAATTTTGGTGTGTATTTCATACTCACAAGCATGTCTAAATTAGGACTAGCCACATCTAATTGCTCAGCATCCGTATGTACTAGTGGTTGCATATAGGACTGAGCAGGTCTCCAGTGGTAATTCACTAAAACCAGTGAAATTGGGGGAACCTGTTCAGGTGTCTATTCTGGATGCATTGATTATCAACTGCTTTCACTTTTTAATTGGTTTTCTACATGTAATGTGGGTTACGATATCAGATTTTGAGAACATTTTTATAATTAGAGCCAATAAAAATAACTAAAAATAAAATAATTTTGAAAAAGGCACTATGTTGTATCTGTCATAGACAAACCTTCTAGAAGTAGTAGATGGGAATGCCAGTCTTAAGCACACACCCCTTTTATACTATTTGAGCACAACATATGTGAAAAAAGGTGATGTCAGATAAAATGAGCATAATTTGGAGTCAGACAAATCTAATACAAAATCATAGCTCTGCCCCTGAGGCCATATTTCTGAGCTTTGGGTTCCAAATCTATAAAGTGAGGTAACAGTATCCAGCTGTTGGGTATGTTGTGAGAATTAAATGAGATGTAAATTGTGTAGCATAGTATCTAGCCTATATTAGACACCCAGTAAATATTAACTATTACTATTTTTATCATTGTTTTTATGATTATTTAATGACCCCTAAATTTTCAAGTCTTCATAAAAAAAGAGAATGTCCAGTCCTTCTGGATCCCAGCTGGAAAGATGAACCGTCAACAAGTTGGGTAAACTCTATATGGATGATCCACAAAGCACCCCATGCAAAGTGTCTTTTCAGTGTTTTTTTTTTTTTATTGCTTAAAGTATTACAAAGGGTATTACATATGTATCCATTTTATCCCCCCGCCCTAGACAGTCCCCTAGCCTCCCCTATCACCCAGTGTCTTATGTCCATTGGTTATGCTTATATGCATGCATACAAGTCCTTTAGTTGATCTCTTACCCCCCTACCTCCTGCCCCCCAACCCTCCCCGGCCTTCCCGCTGCAGTTTGACAAACTTTTCAGTGTTTTTTTTATTCTGATGATGTTAAGATAGAGAACAGGCTGATGTTTATCAGATGGGAGGGGATGAGGGAATGAATGAAAGAGATGAAGTGATTGAGAAGTAGAAATTGGTAGTTACAAAATAGTCACTGGGATCTAGGGTACAGCATAGGGGATATAGTCAATAATATTATAATAATGAGGTATGGTGCCAGGTGGGTACCTGAAATATCGGGGAACCACTTTGTAAAGTATATGATTGTCTAACCACTATGTACACCTGAAACTAATACAAAATAATGTTGAATGCAAACTGTAATTAAAAAAGAAATTAAGTGGAAATAAAAGCAGATGACTGTGTGAGAGTTTTTTTGGAAATTTTAATAGGGAATTACAAATACCAGTAACTTATAAAACATGTATTTAAAGTGTTTCTTCAAATTAAACATCTTTATAATTTTTTAATCTCCTTTAGAGTATGAGCCTGTCAACCCTCCTTTCCTAAAAGTTTGGCTCTCCTGTGTACCTAAAAAAATGCATTTGGAAAAAACTGTCTGCAGGAGTAGAGTGAGGTGAAGGGGCACAGTGCCCAGTGCTAAAATATGTTTAAAATCATAAATTCAAGTGTTGTAAAGTCACAACTATTTTCCTGCGTTTCATATAGGCATATGTTTCAACAGGCTCAACCATGGTTTGCTGTAAAGCATTTATAACAGCATGCTCTAAAACACTGCCGATATAATGAAGCGCTTCTCGACAAGCAGCAACACGATCATGGCAAAGGTGAGGCTCAGGGAGGAGGTTTTTAGGAGAACTTTCCTGAAACCTAAGTGTTTCATAACTTTCTGACAAGGCTTGCTTGCTGCTTCTCTCACTTCCCCAAAACTTCGGATGTATTAAGAGACCCAGCCAATATACTTTTTTTCAGTTTGCTTTTACCTTTGGTTCTATAAATTAATGAATTCAGAAGCTTCCATAGCTTCCCTGCCAATTATCTTGTGTGCCGTGTGTGCACTCTCTAGTGCCTTTCTAACCTCTTTTAGTCTATGAGCAAGTTATTTTCAAGTTAACCTTGAATAACCTAAACTTCATATTAGCTCCAGACACTTAGATGTTCAGCAAGAGGACACTCCTCAAGGTGCATGACATGGATTCCTATCAGAGAGGCCAGGCAGCCAATGATATATTCATATCTGTTGAATGATATTTGTAAGCCCTGTGTCTAGAATGTGGCTGTATTGTGAATAATGTGCTATAATACTCCTAGAAAAGCTTTTTTGAGTTTGTTTCTTGTTTCCTGGTTTCACTACATGCTATTGTCACACACTGATGCTTCCTCTCCCTCTATTTATTTAGTCTTCTTACTAACTGTCCTTTCCATATACAGTGGGCTAGCCCAGCGCTGTCCATAGAAATGTAATGAGTCACAAATGTGAACCATATGTAATTTGAAATTTTCTAGTATCTTCATTACAAAAAGAAAAAGGAATAGGTTAAATAATTCTATTTCATTTAACCAAATATATCTGAAATATTATAAATGTAACATGACCAATATGGCAAATATTAATGAGAGTTTTCACTCCTTTTTTTGTACTAAATCTTTGAAATCCCGGTGTGTTTTACATTTATGTATGTCTCACTTCAGACTTGTCACTGTTCAAGTGCTCATTGGCATGTGCGGCTGCCATATTGGACAGGCAGATCTAACCAACTCATGGCCTTGTTCAGCCTGAACTGCAGAATACTGCTACCAATAAATGAAACAAAAGCTTTCTTTTCACAAAGCCCAACTGCTGAATACCGACTGACATTTGAACAAAGAAAATGTCCTTATATTTAAGCATCGGAACTATTACTTTTCCAATAATGCACAACCCGTGGGTCACTTCGGGCCATTTCTCATGATTTGCATTAGGTGTTCTTTGAGACACAACATTAATCCAGTAATAATTAAAATGATATACTGTACTATTAACATTCTCAAATCTTTAAAGCAAAGTGATCTATGCCTGCAGCACTGCCCAGACTGGCTAATTAAACAGCATACAGTTGTAAATGGCTATTGTAAGCATTTCCCTATTTGAAAATACAGCTTTGGGAAGTGCAGTTTATAGCGACAGGGGTGCTACCAGGATTGATCAGCTTTAAATAGAAGCCGATGCAGCACAAATATCAAGTTTTACTTGAGAGACCGGTACCATGTTTTACAGCTAAAATGGGGGCTTTGGCCACAAATGGGCCTCCTGTTGGCTGGCAGGCCAGAGGCCAGCGTATGCCAGACACTCAGTGCGGCTGAGGCTGCAGGATGACAGTGCTCTAGGCGTGGACTCCTCCAGGTGTTCCTCCGCATGTGCGTCAGCATTCCAGGGAGACATACCAAGCATCCCTGCAGGAGCAACACAGCTTCCATCCACCCAGCAACCTCTAATCTGCCGTGATCTGTCCCCAGCCAAGGGATTTGGGTGTGTAAACTCTAAAAAGACTTGTCTTCATTCTCTCTCTGTTTCTCTCTTTCTGCTGAAATTAGAGCTAAATTGTTGGCTTCTTGTTCCACCACTAATGAAAGTTAGTCACTTCTCAGGTTTTTTTTTTACATTCCCTTTTTTAGTTTTGAAGAGCAAGCCTTATTTGAATGTCTTTAATTTCTTTAAATGGAGCTAAAAATGGGGAGGCAGTCACATCAACAGAGAGGGAGTGGCAACCTCTTTTGTACATTTCACCTCCTTTCAGGACCTCACAGAGGGAGCCTCAGGTTAACTTCATTAGCCCCAGGTAAACCCTGGAAGTAAACTCAGTGACACTGCCTTCTCTATTTCCACATGCCAATCACCTGTAATGACCTTTATGTCATCAAATATCATTTTCCCTGCATCAGGAGTCTGTAAAATGCTCTGGTTAGAATCACAGAGGCTGGCACAGAGTTAGTGCTCAAGAATGAATGAAAAATGAGTAAATGAGTGAGTGAATGAGTAAGTTACTCAAAGTCAGACTATCTGGTGACTTCTGAGTCTTAAGTTTAAATGTGGACATTTTACATATTGTATCAAAATATGTAAGGAAACTTAAGTTGTAGAAACTAGGTTCCTCTAAATTCCTGCTTTTGCTGTTTCTCCAGGTTCCCAAGATTGGAGGTCAAGTGAAAGTATATTTTCCTAATGAACTCTGAAGTAGGATTAAGAATAAAGTACTGCTATACCAGAAAAAGGGTTAGGACTGTGGTTCAGAATGAAATTGCTGAAGAGGCAATATTGCTGTTTGCTCAGGATAATTCTTCTTAGTATCTAGGCATCCAGAAAAACTATTTTAAAAACATGTATCTGGATAAGTAGAGGTTTTGAGTTATCCCTTTTGCCTTACAATCCATATAGCTTGTATTTACCTAAAGTTTCCATTGAATCTGAATAGTGTAATAGAATAACACATATTCCATGCCTGAGTATGACGTGGTAGGCAAAGCACTAAATCTTGGGAGTGTTCTAACACACAGCTCCCTAATGCCTCAACTTGCCTAAAAGGAAGAGTGAGTTGGTCACCAAACAGATGCCTGCAGTAATTAGATGAATAATACAGATCAAACTCCAATTATATTTTATAAATACTTACGGATGATCCTTTTTGATCAGTGTTTCTAATTGCAATTGTTCACCCTGACAGAACTGTTAGGGTGGCCACATTAAATAACAGAGGATATTGTCAAATCTGGAAGTGACATTGATTGTATCCTCTTAGAAGGGACTTTTCCTGTCAGGTAATTTGCACAGTTTAGCAACAGGAGCCATGAAGTTCCACTTGGCTTCAGCCAACCTGAGGCAGATTGAGATTACTGTGTCAAATACAATTTAAGGCAACGGGTAGCAGCTGAGGAGTAAAAAAACTGAGAAATAATATTTGGGGACAATAGTAATGAAGCAATGAGTGATTCATTTCCTATTAAGATCTTCTCTAGAATATCCTGTTTGGTGTTGTCAATTCTGAAGGACACATAAAACTATCATATATGTAAAAATATGTATAGATAGATGATAGATATAGAGGTTTAAGACATTAGGCACACTATTTTTATATGAATCACTTAGCCCAGTGACTAAATAAATACTTAATTTTTCAAAGAATATATTCTGATACCATACGGACATGAAAAATCCAAAATAAAGCAGAATGTATGCATTACAGTGCTCTAGACTATTAAGATACTTCCTGGTTGGAGTGATACTTTGAAACTACGTAAGAAAATTAATCATATTCTAACTATCACCTCCCCTAATCTATAATAATAAAAGCGTAATATGCTAATTAGACAGGACTTTTTTTGGGATGACCTCCTGGATGAAGCTGGGGCTGCGAGGGCCAAGGCAGCCAGGGCTGCAAAGGCCTACTCTTGCACGAATTTCGTGCATCTGGCCTCTAGTTTATACATAATAGCATTTATGTGGGCTGGTTTTAAACTGTTATTCATCTTCTTTGTGTAGTTAGTTTTTACTAAGGCATAAGTAAAATTAATATCTGTCCAATTAGTACACTAAAGGAAATGTCTGTCATTTCCTTAGACAGCAGATGAAACAAATTTAAAAATCTATATATATACTGTCATAGGTACAATCATCAAGTAATATGCACAATCACAGGAATAGGAATTGTACACAAGATAATTGGTGCACTGACCACCTCTTGGCCCCTGTCCCCTGCCAGCATGCTCTAATCATCCAATGGCAATCAGGGAACCAGGGGTGGGGGACGTGGGAGGTGCCAGGTCAAGACCTCCACCCCACCAGTCGCCCCACACACAAAGGGCAACCCTGGGCAGGGGCAGGGATGGGGAATGGGTGGGAATGGCCAACCTCTTGGTCTCTTCCCCAGCTGTCAGGTTCCGATTTCCCAATGGCAAACGGGGAACTGGGGTGGGTGGGGGGTGGGGCCGGCCAGTGGGTGGAACAGCTGACCTCTTGGTTTCTCCCCACAGCCTGCAGGCTCCAATCACCTGATGGAGAACAGGGAACCAGGGTGGGTGGTGGCAGGGGGTGGGGCTGACTGCGGGTAGCTGGGGAAGATGGCCCTGATCACAGGCAAGGCCTAGGGGACTGTACCCACTAACAAATTTTGTGCTTCGGGCCTCTAGTATATATATATATATAAAACATACTATAAAGTGCATGCTTATGTACAGTACATGCCATTTAGGTAGATATTATATCTTTGTGTCTATACATGTGCACTCTACATATATCTGTAGGTGTATACATATGAAGAGACATGTAACTGTTTCTGTAGTTTCTATGGTATTCCTATGTTCTTTTTATGTGTGCACATATACATTTATGCATATATGAAAAGGTGGTCAATTTAACCACTCATAAATGAATTATGAATGAAAAGATTAAACCTTCTATTTTTTTATCCAAGTCATAGAAGTCACATGGTTAAAAAGAGAATGCCAAAAGTGTTCTTTTACAAGGTAGGAGTCATGCAATACCAGTGGAAGAATAAATGGGTATATCTACATTGGGGAGCAGTTCATAATGCACATGTACAGAAGGAGGCAACTCATTATTGAGAGCAGAATAGCTCAGACATTGTGAAATGAGTGGAATACTCTCTTCAAAAATGAAATGCTGACTATGTGAGTTGACTCTCTGGAGCAAGTTTTGGGTGCTGGATTATTTCTGCACCCTTCTATGGCAGCCAGTGGGGATGGTATAGATACTTTGAACTTCTGGTTGAGTCACCGAATCTGTACATCAGGTAGATCGACATCAGATAACCAGATGCAAGCCAGGTACTCAGCAAGCCACATGGTTGTTTCCAAATAGACTTTTGTTTGCTGGGGTGAAGTTGCACACCAGGCTATTTCAACACATGTGGTAGCAGAATATCAAAACCAGTCTTGCCTTGACATTTGGCCAGTGATGAGAGGTGGGATTTAAATGTGGAAACTTGATTGAAATAAGTTTCATCATTGCTATTTTGTTTTGATATTTTAAGTACAAGTGGAAAACAGCAGAGAGTATTGTTTCCTTGGAAGTAGCACTCATGATTCAATATTTTACATGCTCTCTGACACCGTGAAGTTTTCCCTTTGTGACAATTTCTCACTCTGTAACAGGCAAGGTATTTACTGAGCTCTTGTTGCAACAGCCCACTGACAGAAACTTCCTTCCCATTAAAAACATTTGCTGTTGAGTATTGTAATTCTCATGTGTATCCATTTAGTTCACACTAATTTCTGAGTTTGCTTTCAGGTATGCCTTTTGTGGGGTGATTTTACTATTATGAACGCATATGAAGTGTTATATCATTATTTGAGTCAAACATTCATGTTTCAATCACAAATTTTATTGAGTGCCAACAGGTAACCTGTATTGACCCTCATGCTGGATATAATAACGCCAGCAGTTATTGAACATTTACTATGTTCCAGGCATTGTTTTGACAGCTTTATGTGAATTACTTCATTCATTCATCCCTAAAAACTCTATGAGATAGATATTGTTATTCTCCCATTTTACAGGTGAAGCAACAGTTGTAAAGGGAGCTGAGCCTCAGCTGGCAAGTGAAAAAAACCAAGATTAAACCTAGATCATCTGGCTTTAGAGAATATACTTCCAAAATATATGTGATTCCGCCTCTTATAAAAAATCATATTTCATACTATCAATGTATAAAAACAAAAGACGACCTGGTAGATTTTTAACTTAAGAACTTAAATAAATACATCATTTTCATAGTAGAGTTTAGCAAAATTATTGAAATTTTTGCTTCTGTTTAACCTCTTTTGAGTTCAGTCTAAAAAAAAAATTGGTTCTAGAGATTAACTCAAAAATGCCAGGCATATGGGTCTTGACAATGTCAGACTTATGGGTCTTGGCAATAAGTTGTGGAGGTTTCAGAAAGTGGGGACACTGAATCGGATGCTTCCAACAGGGAATTGGCTGAGGCTCAGATGGGTGCACATTTGCATCACGGAAGCGGGTAGCCTGGAATACGGATGGCGTGGATGGTGGGATTCTGTCATGTAGTAAAATACTGAGTTTCAGTGACTGTGTCCCCTTTCTCAGTCCTTGCTCGCTACACCAGTTCCTTTAGGACTGGGATTTGGTTTCTGCTCCAGTTCTTGCAGGGACCAGCATAAGATTGCTCAAGGATCTTTTGCTTCATTTGTGTTACTTCATTTTATCCTTATTGTTTCGAATGGTAAGAAGCAGAGATGGTTTTCATTTTTTTGAGAAGCACTCTGTGCTTCAGAGGTGTTATCCAACTTGTTAATAAAGTCAAGCGCAGAGAAGAAGCACGGAAGCTAGGTCTTTGCCCTATGTGACTCTGGATCATCTCATCTTTAAAGGGAGAGGACAATACAGAACCTACATTGGAACTGCTCCCACTCTCACTTTTGAACCTTTGTCTGTCTTCACCCCTTATCTTTCACTCATTATTTTTAAGATTGAGCTTTAATCACCATACCCAATAATATGACTCCACAGTGTCCCTAACAGTCTGTTATAGCCTCTCCTACATTCACAGCCCCAAATAATCTCAGGCCTGTTGCCATCATAGCAATTATCACATATTTTATTTCGGGTTTTTTTTAAATATATATTTTATTGATTTCAGAGAGGAAGGGAGAGGGAGAGAGAGATAGAAACATTGATGATGAGAGAGAATCATTAATCAACTGCCTCCTGCATGCTCCACACTGAGGATTGAGCCCACAAACCGGGCATGTGCCCTGATGGAGAATCAAACTGTGACCTCCTAGTTTATAGGTTGATGCTCATCCACTGAGCCAGGATGGCCAGGCACACAGCATTTTATTTTTTATTCTTTTAAATAACCCTGAACCAAAGTTCTTTCAGGGCACAGATGATGATGACAATGATTACTTTTTTAATTATTACTTTTATCCCCAGGGTATAGTAGAGTTCCTGTCATACAGAAGTTGCTCACTAACAATTTGTTGAAAAAAATTCATAATTTTCAGTTTGAAAATGAATTAAAATATTGTATTGACCTTCATTATGTTGTGATGAAGAGCTACATCCCCTCCTGAGCCCTGGTTCTTTCAGTGGCATACAAGGGGGGCTGTTTACATAAAAACATATGAGTATCTTTGGCAAAGTTGGTCCTGGTGTCTGAGTAACAGCTGTATTACTGAGAGATGGGAGAACTGAAACTGATTATTTCAATACAAGTAGATTGAAACAACCCTCTGCAAATAGTGTATAAACTGCAATGCTGTGTGATGTATCGCTGATGATTTGCAATATTTTTAAGATACAGAAAAAAGTATTTCATTAGAGAAGAGTTTAAATTATTAATATGATGTTACTATGCTTTTTCACAAAATGTTGACAGTTTTAACATTTAAATAAAGTAATTGAAATACCTAATAAATAAAAGGAAATGTAGAGAAAGCATATTACTCTTGCCTAATAACACATATTTTGAACAAAGACCAATGAATATTATTTTTTTTTAAAGGAAGAAATAATGTAGACCAAGAACATAACACAATAGTACAAACATGCAAATATAGTTATTCTCTGATTTATTGGAAAGTTAATATATACTTTTAAATTGAAAATTAATTTTAATGTTTATTTGGTTGCCTAAATAAAGTTGCCTAAAATAACAAATAAGTGATGATTAGTTAAAATATATGACAATTATTAAAATAAACATTTATAGAAAACATTGTGTTATATCTTCTGACTCTGTAGAAAAAATAAAAGCTAACCTACCCCCAAAAAAGATTTGCTATTAAAGTGTCTTCAAGGAAATCCAGATTTTAAAGTTTGGTTTTGGACAGAGAACCATATGTACAGTGTGTGTATATACACTCTTTGTTGTTCTGTCTAGCTACTTGATGTGTGTGGGTGACTGTGTCTGTGAGTGTGAGTGCTTGCGTGGAAGCATGCGTTTACATTATTAGCAGAGGTCTGGTGCATGGGTTCATGCACAAGGTCCCTCAGCCTGGCCTGCAGGGATCAGTGGACCTCCGCACTGCCGCCTTACCCACCAGCTCCTTGGGCTTCAGCCCACTGTCTGCATTGGGCTGAAGTAGTGTGTGAAGCAGCAGGCGGCGGCCAGGGAGGAGCCCAAGCCCAGGCTGGGCATCGCACTGCTCCTGCTCATCCTGCCCCACTGTGGTTGCCATCGCCACTTGGGCACATAGGGGGAGTGTCCACGAGAGAGGCTCGTGCTGCTGCAGCTGCGCTCGCCAGCCATGAGCCTGGCATCTGGTGCCCATCGTTCAGCTGAGCGGTGCTCCCACTGTGGGAGTGCACTGACCACCAGGGGCAGCTCCTGTGTGAGCATCTGCCCCCTGGTGGTCAGTGTGCATCATAGCTACTGTCCAGTCATCCGGTCGTCTGGTCATCTGGTCGCTTAGGCTTTTATATGCATAGATATCTGTGTTGGGAATTTCCTACTGTTGGCAATGGAAGTGGGGTTCTTGCAGTGTCATGAGTAAAAGGAATTTCTGGGACCCACAAAAGGATGAGGTCTGCCCTAACCAGTTTGGCTCAGTGGATAGAAAGTTGGCCTGTGGATTGAAGGGTCCCAGGTTTGATTCTGGTCAAGGGCATGTACCTTGGTTGTGGGCACATCCCCAGTAGGGAGTGTGCAGGAGGCAGCTGATTGATGTTTCTCTCTCATCAAGGTTTCTAACTCTCTCTGTAAAAAATCAATAAAGTATATTTAAAAAAAGAAAGGATGAGGTCTGGTGGCAAATTTTATTTGGGAAACAGATTAAAGAAGTTCCCCAATGTCCCATCTCTGTCCCGCTCACCATGGAAAATCAGGGCCAGAAATGCTGTCAGTGCCCAGAGATCCTGCACCATATTGAAGCTTAGTCCCGATCCAGCACCAGCTAGCTTAGGTCGTGTTCCCGGCTGCAATCTGGTGCTTTGCTGCTCTACCCAGGCTCCAATCTGGAACCTGTGTTTCCAGTCCATGTAGCCAGTGACCACATGGCTGCTAAGGCCACATGTCTATGAAGAGAGAATAGGTGCTGGCACTGGGCAAGCTTGGGTCACAAGCAAGGGAGGGAGAGCTTCTTTGTTTATCTGGAATTATGCATTCTCTGGCTTGAGAGGAACCAGAAGCTTTTTCAAAATAACCAATCAGCTCCCCAAACCTTTGCAGGCTTGCCTGGGCTCCATCCCTCTAGCCAATGTCATATTGCCAGGTTAGACTGACCAGCCTCTGTAGTCAAGCACAGCCCTCTGCACCATTGTGACTTACTGCACTTGTCCTTACACTCCTCTGCGCCCCCTGCACACACACACACACACACACACAATCAGGTGTGTGAGAGTGTTATCCCCTAGGAGGGACAATGCTGCGATTTCCTGGGGTGTGGAGCTGTAGCTTCCTGGTGAAGAAAACATGCTCAGTACCCCCAGCTGACCATGCTTAACAATGGCTGATTCTCCTTTTGCTTCCTTTCCTTATAATAACTAGTAACAACGGTAACACAAACAGGGCAGATAGAAGGCAAAAGACAGATGTGAAGTGTTCATTTGAAATTTAACTCAGCCATTCATTTCTTAATGTGTGCTCGTTATAAATTTTCAACCTCTCTGAACCTCAGTTTCTCCATATGTAAAATGTGAAAACATAAAAATTAGCAATAGCATATATACTGTTTTATATATATACTAGAGGCACGGTGCACAAAAATTTGTGCCCTCGGGGGAAGGGGGGGTCCCTCAGCCTGGCCTGTGCCCTCTTGCAGTCTGGGACCCCTCAGGAGATAACGCCCTGCTGGCTTAGGCCTGCTCCCGGGTGGCAGAGGGCAGGCCCAATCCCTAGGTGCAGCCCCTGGTTGGGCTCAGAGCAGGGCCGATTGGGGAGTTGGGGCGCCGCCCCCTGTCATGCACAGCACAGGGTGATCGGGAGGTTGCGATGCCACCCCCAGTCACTCTCAGGGTAGGGCCGATTGGGGTGTTGGGGCAGCACTCCCTGTCGCACTCAAGGCAGGGTCAATGGGGAGGTTGCGGCGCCACCCCCTGTCACGCACAGAGCAGGGCCCATCAGGGGGTTGAGGAGCTCGCCCCTGTCACTCACAGAGTAGGGCCGATAGGGGAGTTGGGGCGCCGCACCCTGTCACACATAGAGCCGCAGGGTGATCAGAGGTTGGGGAGCTCCCCCGAATCAGGCACAGAGCAGGGCTGATCAGGAGGTTGGGGTGCCTTCCCCTGTCACAAACAGAGCAGGGCGGATAGGGAGGTTGTGGCCCCACCCCCTGTCACACACAGAGCCGCAGGGCGATCAGGGGGTTTGGGCACTGCACCCTGTCACACTGATCCCGGTGCCAGGAGGCCTCGCGGCTCCGCTGATCCTGGTGCTGGGAGGCATATTACCCTTTTACTATATAGGATAGAGGCCTGGTGCATGGGTGGGGCTGGCTAGTTTGCCCTGAAGGGTGTCCTGCATCAGGGTGGGGGTCCCCACTGGGGTGCCTGGCCAGCCTGGGTGAGGGGCTGAGGGCTGTTTGCAGCTGGTCACACACCCTTCAGGGTGGGGGTCCCCACTGGGGTGCTTGGCCAGTCTGGGTGAGGGGCCGAGGTCTATTTTCAGGCTGGTGGGTGACGGAAGCTCCCAACCCCTCCTTTTTATCTTTTTTCTTTTTTTAATTCTGGGCCAGCTTTAGCTCTGAGGCTCCAGTTCTTAGGCCTCCGCTGCTGAAAGTAGGTAATCGAAACAATGTATAACTCCAGCTTTGACTCCAGCTCTGAGATCCCAGCTCGCTGAAAGCTGGTTTCTGGGGTTTTTTATTTAGCTTCTATATTTGTTAAAATGTTTCAAACTGCAGGCTCAGAGGCCTGCAAGGCAGGCGGGGAACGTTGGTTTCCTCCATCACTGAAGCAAGCAAGCCTCATGTTAGTTTCAAGCTGCCTGGCTGCCGGCCGCCATCTTGGCTGACAGTTAATTTGCATATCTCCCTGATTAGCCAATGGGAAGGGTAGTGGTCGTACGCCAATTACCATGTTTCTCTTTTATTAGATTATATATATATATATATATATATATATATATATATATATATATATATACAGACACACACACTAGAGGCCCGATGCACAAAATTTGTGCATGGGGTGAGGGGGTCCCCTCAGCCCAGCCTGCCCTCTTGCCATCTGGGACCCCTTGCTCCTAACCACCCACCTGTTTGCTCCTTACTGCCTGCCTGTTCGCTCCTTACCACCCACCTGTTCACTCCTAACCACCCGCCTGCTCGCTCCTTACAGCTTGGCTCACCACTCCTTAGCGCTGCCATAGAGGCAGGAGAGGCTCCCGCCACTGGCACTGCACTTGCCAGCTGTAAGCCCAGCTTCTGGTTGAGCAGCACTCCTGCTGTGGGAGCACACGGACCACTAGGGGGCTGCTCCTGTGTTGAGCATCTGTCCCCTGGTGGTCAGTGCGCATCATAGCAACTGGTTGTTCTGGTCGTTCCGCCATAAGGATCACTGGGCTTTTATATAAATAGATAATAGCACATATATTACATATATATATATATATATATATATATATATATATATATATATATATATACTAGGGGCCCAGTGCACGAAATTCGTGCACTGGGTGTGTGTGGGGAGGGGAGTGTCCCTCAGCCCAGCCTGCCCCCTCTCACATACTGGGAGCCCTCAGGCGTTGACCCCCATCACCCTCCGATCTCCTGATCGGCCCCTTGCCCAGGCCTGACGCCTCCGCCAGAGGCATAGACCCCCATCACTCTCTGATCGCCTGATCGGCCCCTTGCCCAGGCCTGACGCCTCCACCAGAGGTGTCAGGCTTGGACAGGGGACCCCCATCTCCCCCTGATCACTGGCTCTGGCCCCCGCCCAGGCCTGAGGCCTCTGGCCCAGGAATCATGCCTGGGCAGGGGACCCCCATCTCCCTCTGATCGCTTGCTCCACCCCCCGCCCAAGCCTGACGCCTCTGACCCAGGCTTCAGGCCTGGGCAAGGGGACCATCATATCCCCCCAATCCCCGGCTCCGCCCCCCACCCAGGCCTGATGCCTCGGCCAGAGGAGTTGACCCTCATCACCCTCCGATCACCAATCACCGGATCGGCCCCTTGACCAGGCCTGAGGCCTCCGGCAGAGGTGTCAGGCCTGGGCAAGGGACCCCCAGCTCCCCGTGGTTGCAGGCTCCACCCCTGCCCAGGCCTAACGCCTCTGGCCTAGGCGTCCGGCCCGGGCAGCGGGGACCCGCAGCTGCAGCGGCCCCGCGATCGTGGGCTCCGCTTTAGGCCCAGGCAAGGGACCCCTAGCTCCCGGGACTTCCAGCTTCGACCATGCCCAGCTCCCATTGCTGGCTCCACCCCTACTTCCTGCTATCCCTGGCCAGGGCGGCAAAGGCACCTGATTCTCCGATCATGGCTGGGGGGCAGGGCAAAGGCGGCCCCAGGGCCGCCTTTGCCCTGCCCCCCAGCTCTTAGCTCCCTCCTGGGTTTCCGATCACTGTCAGTGGCAGGGGGCTTTTCCTGCTTTCCCTTTCGCCTCCCTGCATTGTGCCTACATATGCAAATTAACCGCCATCTTGTTGGCAGTTAACTGCCAATCATAGTTGGCAGTTAATTTGCATATAGCCCTGATTAGCCAATGAAAAGGGTATCGTCGTACGCCAATTACCATTTTTCTCTTTTATTAGATAGGATACCTGATATAATAGATAGCACATAGTACAAAGACAATAAGTGATAGCTTTAATTATCACCATTGTGCTCATTATTACTCAATTATATTTCATTAACTGCTTGGTAAACTTTGGGAGAGAGCCGAAACCCGTTTGGCTCGGTGGATAGAGCGTCGGCCTGCAGACTGAAAGGTCCCAGGTTTGATTCCGGTCAAAGGCATGTACCTGGGTTGTGGGCACATCCCCAGTAGGAGATGTGCAGGAGGCAGCTGATCGATGTTTCTCTCTCATCGCTGTTTCTAACTATCTCTCTCCCTTCCTCTCTGTAAAAAATCAATAAAATATATTTAAAAAAAAAAAAAAACTTTGGGAGAGAAAACCTAAATATCAGGGTTAGAATGGATACACTTTAGTGTACTTTCATTCCTGCGATCTATGAATCTTCACAGTGCCTGTATTATCATCATTGACAACAATTATTTATTGGAATACTCAGGTGGTACTTTATCTGTACAAGTTTCTTTACAGCATTTGAAACCCTTTGGTCTTAGAACAACTCTGTGGAGTTGGTGTCACCCTGTCTATTCTGCAGGTTAGGAGACAGAAGCCCAGGATGCTCAAGCGATTAGCCTGTAGTAAGTTTGCAGGTGCTGGAGCAGAGGTCAAACACAGCTTTCAGATGATTAACCTCTACTCTTCTTTCTCTATTTGGTCTCTAAGCCAGTAACGGGCCAAGGACTATGTTGTGCAGGCAGAATTTATTATCCAAAGCAAAACATATTGGTGCATGAAAAGGGATGCTATTACTGATTATACTGTAACAAAAGGAGTAAATCAGGACAAGCAGAATATTGGTTCATTCTGGTCAGAAAATAAAGACCAAGGCACGCGTCAAACTCCAGCTTCCTTAGGAAGTGGCTTTGGAGTAGAAATATAATTAAAACAAGCATACAAAACCCTTCAAAGTAGCACAGAAGGGACAGGTAAGTGGTAACAGCTATAGCCATTCAGATGAGGAAAATACATTCCATAACTAGAGGTAGACACTTTACTCACTTCTAAGATTCCATACTTAATAGAGTGTCTAGAATTTAGGAGAAGCTCAATAAATGTTTGTTAACATGACTTGGATTTCTTTGAGCCGAAGTGCTCGGTGCAAATGAGGGAGAGGGAGACATGGCCAAAAAGTTCACAAACATTACTTTCACTTGGTCCATGGTGGTAATAATTTGTGATTATTGTATCCCCTTCTCTACATGGCAAACTCAAAATATCATCATGCACTCAGGAAATAAAGCACAGTGTACTAAACTGTGACTAATTGCATTGTGGGGAGGATTTGGGGCAAAAAGGCAGAGATAAGGAAATTCATTTCCTGTTTGAGCAAGAAATATCTGTTGTAAACATTAATCCAAAAATAATCAGCTCATTTCATTAAAATGGGTTACATATTTGAAATGATGGGTTCAATTCAATCAAAAGGGCCCATACTGTATCCTTGGATAGGCACACCTCTGAGTTTTGTATATGCTAATTAATGTAATGTTTTTCTTTTCATGCATTACTCACACCTGATACCCTACTAAGTAGATACATTACAGCTGCTCAATAATACAATACAGCCCTGTATTTCTGGTGACAGCACCTTGAATTTATGTTGAGGTGGGAGTTGCTGCATTGTGTGAAATACCTCTGAATGAGTTGCAAGTGGTATCAGCTGTAGCATCTGTGGGTGTGCCAGTTTGGTGGATAAGGAAACTGGTGTGACACACAATAGATTTGCGGTTGGCTAGACACACACCTTTCAGTTTACTGGGCTTCAGGGGTTGGGTCTGGGAATATTTAGATGAAGACCCATGAGGTAGAAAGATCGGTCCGTGAGGAACTAGTCATGGCATCCAGAATATCAACCACTTCTCATTAAACCTTCCCAGGACCCACTGCTTTGTTTGTAGTCTGCAATGCTTTTCCTCAGGAAGAGAGTTCTTATTATCAGAGGGAAAGTATGGTGCAGCAACAAAAAGTACATACTGGAATCAAAAACCCTGCCTCCTAGATCTTCCCATGCGACTGATGAAACGAAGGTCCTTGGTCAAGTCATGGAGATTTTCTGGGCTTCAGTTCCCCATCTTCAAAGTCAGCGCTGGGCATCAAGCATGCCTAAGGATTTTCGTGTTCTTGATGACACTCCCTGATCCACTGTCTGCAAATATGTGTCATCTTTCTGTGGTGTAAGTGCAGGTGTGTGGAAACTTCCTCCTGACTGCTAGCAGAAGGAGGAGAATCAACCACTACCCAAAAATCTTTCAAATCAAAGGCTGCTTCTGAATTTTCCCTCTTCCACCCAAACTTTATTGTGCAATTTTGCTCTGATCCTCTTCTTATTTTAACCAACCTCAGCTGTCCTGAAAGTCGAGAAGCTGGCAGTTTTCAGAGGTCTAAGAGGTTGGAGAATTGTTAAGTAAAAAGTCAGTTTTATTAACCGCAATTATATGTAACTTTACTTAAGAAAGTGCTTTACTTAATCTGCTAGAAAGGTTCCACATTCACATTAGAATTCATTAAGAAATTATTGCATAGTTGGATATTTACCAAAAAAGATTTTAAAGGTAAAGGTGGAAACTTTTCTCCATTGCACTCTCCAGTAGGAGTGAGAATTATAACATTTTCTTAACTAGTCTGTGCAACGAACCGTGGCTGGAAGATCAGATGTGTAAATGTAAATACCACACTCAGGAGGGGAGAGGGCAGTCAGAACAGGATGTTCTAACAGAACCCAAACACAGGCAGACAAAGAGGGACCTATTCACCAAGGATAGGATAGAAATGCTTTAAACACCAAGGAAATCATAGGAAAGGGCACCCATCCATGCCCTAGCTAGGCCCCATAGATTTCCTGTTAATGATTAAGTAGGAGGAATCTATGGAACACAGGGCCTCAGTGATTTCTCAAACCCCAGAATGAAGCCTTTGCCAGGTGACTTAAAGGTCTGTTAATGATCACTTGAAGGTAAAACCTACTTGTTGACCGGTTCCTACTTTTACTTGAGAAATTATTTAGCTCCTCTGGGATAACTGTACAGAGCTTTTGATAAAAATATTAAAATTCTATTTAGATGTACAATGGTTTAATGCAAATTTTTAACCATAAAAACCAAACGCTCCATTCACTTAAATTAATAGAATTACAAAAAGATGTAATGATAGCAATTAAGTCTTGAAAATGCAAATTTTATAGTCAAGGACAATTACCTCATTTATAGTATATTGGAATGGTGCCAGACGAAGGTAATTTAGATCCCCCCAGCTCACAGTTACATCATGATGGATATCTTCATTTCATTAGTACAACAAAGATGGGTGAGGAGCTAGACAATACATTAAAAAAAGAACTAAAGAGTATTTGACCTTTATAGTATAACTAGAACCAGAATTCAGTCACTAATTTATCAAGTATTTAATTAGGACCAATTATTTAAAATATTAGTGATACAGTTTTCTCTGCCTTAGAGGAAAAACATATCTTTATTTTCAGCATCCACAAAACACCGGTTTCTAGAGAGGTCAGATTTCCTCAGAAAAAGGCCAGGTTTTTGGAGCTTGGTGTGCATCTCTATGCACTGTGCAGATGACCTGGTTTCATGTTGATTGGAGCGATACCAAGGCTCCCTGCAAAATAACAATGGATTTTTCACTAATTATCTCCTCTTTTATTTGAGCATGCTTAAAATAATTTTTGGTGTCTTCAAATCATATAGCTGTGAAATTGCACTACCTAAATGATTATTTTTGACATTTTTATATTTTACTGTGTATTTTCTAATGCTCTTTATTTTAATATTATCATCTTGGCTGCAGTTCATTTGCCCAGGGAGAGAGATAAAGGGCTAGAGTTGAGAGAGAGAGAGAGAGAGAGAGAGAGAGAGAGAGAGAGAGAGAGAGAATATCAGTGTAATTTTTCTAATTAAGGAGTGTAATTTTTTTCAAAGTATGTCCATATTTTCTTAATGCAGTTTTTCTGCTTATATTCATAAAACAAACCTACATGACCCATAATCTCCTCTTTTGCCCCCTAGAGGGCACTAGTTCACACTCCTACTGATTAGGAATCAAATCTAAGCCCTACTTGCTGCTGTTAAAATTTTCCCCTTGACTCATTACCTCTGGAGAGAAAATTACTTCTGTAAAAAGGAGCCAATGACTTTGAGGAGCAGGAGGTTTAGCCCTTGCTGCTTAGCTCCTAGATAGAGGGAAACCAATGTGCTCAGGATGACAGTGGTGGAGGTGGTTAATAGGTACACTTTGAAGACAGACTGCCCAAGTTCAAGTATGGCTCAGGCACTTCCTGGATATGTAATGTTGGGCAAATAATTTAATCATTCTGTGCCCCAGTTTCCTCATCTCTAATATGAGGATAATATCACCCTCTCTATAGTGCGGTTATGAGAATTGAAAATAATAGTACATGTAAAATAGAACAGGGACTACCTACAGCAAGCACTCAATAAATTTTAGTTATTACTATTTTTTTTTCTTTGTTGGGGACCTAATCCCTAATAAATATTATGTACTCCTGCCTCTAGGATTTATTATTTAATCCTGATGACTCAAATGGGCATGCTTTATTCTGATTCTCTGAGATAAATACACAACTCACTTATACAGAATAGATATTTGCTCAAAGTACTTTTAAAGAAGCTTATGCTACTGATGTAACAGGTATCATAACAGGAGGTAAATCTCTTTAAATTCAGAGTGACACAATAACTTTATAGTTTTAATTTCTTTATCACTTTTAGGGCATAAACTGCAAACAACTAGAGTTTATTGCAATGAAAGATTATCTGAACACACACACACAAATGAATATAGATGGTAGAAATATAGCCTTTCCTCAGTACATAGTTTTCTGTTTGTTTGTTTTTCTAAGTTTTTTAAATGCCATATAGTGTAGGACTCATTAAGGATTTCTCCCCCTAAAACTTATTAGCTAGAACAGCCAATATGCTTTTGTAAATATCAATCTTTTTCCTAGTGATGATGCCCAAGATTTTGTAGGTTCACTTTCTTAGTTATTTTAGCAAGTAGCATTTTTTTGTAATTATATGAGATGATGGATATTGACTAAACTTAAAATGGCGATTGTTTTGCAATATATGTATGTCAAGTCATTATGCTGTACACCTTAAACTTATACAATTACATCTCAATGAAACTGGAAGAAAAAATAGCTAGTAGCCTGAAAGTTTTCCCCAATTATTAATCTTGGTAATGGTGGTGGTGGTAATATTCTATCTTCTTTCTCCTCCTGATATATATTTTAGGTAATGTATCAAATTTCTTTCCTAATGTTCAAAAAGGAGCTGCTTAAGTAATTTTCCAAAAGACATAATAAATCCCCATAGCATGACTTACCCAGAAACAATGTAGGAGGCCTTATACATTTTTGGTTATGTAAGTGCTCAAATGAATATTTAAAAGAACCTTTTCTTGGTGCTCTCAGCAGTGAACCAACTGACAGTCTGTGCCATAACCTTTAATAAACCTGATTTTGCCTGGAAGCACATTTAGGCTAAAGTCAACAGACAACCCTTCACCTAGATTGCATTTCTAAAACTGTTCGTTTTTCAAGTGTCTTATAAACATTTCAAAAATATGTATTGATTTACAGAACTGGTTTGGTCAGTACTAATGAACCAATCAACTATTTTAATAACTGTTAGATATCTAGTTAGTGCAGCCTAATAATAAAATCAGCTATACATGTGAATATCTCTTAGCATTCTTGTGGTCTGATCCATGGGCAGGATGGCACCAATTTTTATAGTCCATTCAGAATGTATAGACTAGATGAAAGGTGATTTATATATGTATTTTTATTCTTTATCATGAATGTCTATATGAGGTAATGATGCCCAATACACCCTTATTCTCTTGACATCTCTTGATATAATTAAAAGCTAAAATTCCATTATCCTGTTCAAAAAGATACATGAACCAATGTCCTTAGTTAAAATCATTTCCTAGGCAAAATTTCTGGCATTAGAGAAAACAAAGATATGCCTGATACCCTAGCATCTGTGTCTCAGTTGTAAAATTCCCATCTGTGATCATAATAGGATATTGATTAGTTTGGATGCCATACAAAGCTGAATTGCATTTCTTGGTGGAGCACTAAAGGTCACTGTTTGATTACTCAATAACTTTTCAAATACAAGAAATGCTATTTAAAAGTATGCTTGAATGACTAAGCTGTGTTATAAGAGAGAGATAGGGAAGGGAATGGTACTTCTTTCATAAAGATAGGTGGTGGTTCCTTCATAAGGATGAATATTAAATTTGCATATCATCTTTTATTTACTTATGTTTGATAGTCTAATAATTTATATGCTGGGAACATAAAACATTAAATTAAATTATGAATGCAATTTTACGTTATGTGATCTATGATATATCTAACTTATGAAGCATGTAATTCAGTTTATTTTTCAGGTATTAATTGAGTTTGTCACTGGGGCCATTTTATATTTAATAACATTTATTTTTTTTTGTATTCAGAAATTGAAGTCATTTTGTATTACATTATAGAAAATATTGAATATATAGAAAAATATAAAGAGGCTAATATAGCCCATAATTCTAATATTCTGGTCAATTATTGTTTTTTAAATTTTTATTAAATTTATTGATGTGCCATCTATATATATAAAAGGCTAAGTGACTGATCATCCATCTGACTGTCCGGCTGACTGACCGGCCGGTACATATGATGTGCACTGGCAATTTAAAAATAAACGTTTATCAGTCATTGTTTTTATCAATGTTGTTTTTATATCATGTTTTTGTTGTTTTTATATCGTGTTTTTATTTTTATATCATTTTTGTTGTTATGTAATGTCTTTGTTATTGTTATATCATGTTGTTGTTTATTTATTAATCAATTTATCAATCATTGTTTTTATCAATGTTGTTTTTATATCCTGGTTTTGTTATTTTATAACATGTCTCTGCTTTTTTTATATCATGTTGTTATTGCTTATTTATTAATCAGTTTATATATTATTTTCATATACATTTTACTAATTTTCTTTAATCTCGGACACTTCTATTATATAGGGCAAATAGCAATATTAAAATATTTTGTATTTTAATTGTATAATGCTAGATTATATATGCTATTTTGACATGTAATTGTTTGCAGTACTGTAGTTACTGCATGAATCTTTCTTCTAATTCATTTCCTTTCAATGTGCATGAATCTGTGCACCAGGCCACTGGGTTAATAAAATTATATAGGTTTCAAGTGAGCAAGTCTATGATATATCATCTGTATATTGCATGTGCCCCAAAGTCAAATCTTCTTTCATATATCTGACTTCCTTGACCCTTTATTACCCTTCTCTCTGGTAACCGCCATATTGTTATCTGTGTCTGTGAGTTTTCATTGTCTTGTTTGTTCATTTGTTGCTTTCAGTTTTGTATTCTACATATGAGTGAAATCATATGGTTCTTGGATTTTTCTGTCTGACTTATTTCACTTAGCATGATATTCTCAAAATCCATCTATGCTGTAAAAAATGGCACTATTTTATATTTTCTTATGACTGAGTAGTATCCCATTGTATATAGGTACCACATCTTCTTTATCTGGTCACCTATTAAAGGACACTGGTTGTTTCCATGCCTTGGCCACCAAGAATAATACTGCAACAAACATAGGGCTGCATAATATACTAAACTATGGATACACCATATTTTATTTAACTTGTTAGTGTGTGCACATAACTCCTCTCAAATTGTCCTATTCATATGACCTATTGTTTGGTAAAAATATTCTATGATGGAGAGTGATATTAACTTTGGTGATCCCATTACTCTTTTTCACATATTCATTCACATCATATTATTTCACTCACTTTTCTTGGCATTCCTGGTTTCTTTCTAATAATTGGCATCTTTGCCTCACTATTTGCCCAGATAAATATCCATCTTTGATGGGTTGAATTACTTTGATCTTATTTGGCAACATAAATAGGATGAAACATGTGAGAATGGGGTGGGAGAGTTGGATGTTGGGGGAAAAAAGCAGTGTGAGGACTAATTGACACACTCTGTAGCACGAACCTGTTTCAATGATGACCAACACAGCAAAAGCATCATGAATGATTATCACCGGCCTTTATAACCACCCATTGAGATAAAAAGAGACTGTTTTCACATTCAGTGTTTTATTTAGGATACCAATAGTATTATATACCTACTAATGTAGACCATATGCACCTTTGAGACATTGATAGAACTGTAGCATTTAGAGTTAGGGAGCTGATGGATCTGTTTTTTATGTGCAATCAGAATCCCCTTAAGCATTTTACTCAGGTCTAAAGGTAAATTTTTTAGAAAGGAAACAGACACTGGTGGAAACATACCTCATAGGATGATTAGCTCAGTGAAGGGAACCTAAAATGGAATCACCCAAAAAGAGGTTAAAAGAAATTTTGGAGAAGACATGATCTTAAAGCACCTAACAGATGACTCCTTTTGGAGAATGTCAAATAGAAGAGATTCAGAGTGGCTCTGTTTGGATGGAGGTAGAAGATGCATGGGGACAATGTACAGGCTTTTCAAGAAGACAGATTGTTGATCTGTTCAAGGAAAACCCACTAAGTAGTGGCAGTGCTTGAAGTTGTGATTTGTTTACCTTTGGGGAAGTGGGTCCTTCAGTATTGGAAGTGTTGAGGTACATATTGGTGAGCAGTGGTTGGGGATTTTGTTGTAAAGAGTCAATTTTATGTAGCTCTCTATTTAGACAGAATTTTTTAAAAAAATGCAAATTTCTATATATATGGCCTAAAATGCTTTATCAAAAGTTTGTATTTTTGAACCACTTTAGATTTTTTTCTTTAATTTTATTATTTAAAAAATGTTAAAGTATAATTAGCATATAATAGTATATTAGATTCAGGTATACAATATTGTGGGGTGCCAACAGCCTGCAGAACAACATGCCAAAGCTTTATTGTGACTGCTGTGATACATACCTCACCCATGACTCTCCATCTGTGAGAAAGACACACTGCAGTGGCAGGAAACACAAGGAGAATGTGGAAGACACTATCAGAAATGGATGGAAGAGCAGGCTCAGAGCCTGAATGACGAAACAACTGCAGCATTTCAGCAAGGAAAGATACCTCCTACTCCATTCTCAGCTCCCCCTCCTGGGGGTGATGATCCCACCTCCCCCCCATCTTTCGTGTCCACCTCGCCCCCTTATGATGCCAGGACCTCCTCTGGGGGCCCATGATGCCAATGATGGGTCCTCCTCCTCCTGGGATGACGCCAGTGGGACCTGTTACTGGAATCAGGCTGCCTATGGGAGGTCACATGCCAATGATGCCTGTGCCCCGAATGATGAGACCTCCTGCCCACTCAGCCCGGAGTGACTCGATCAGACAGATAAGGAGAAAGGGGAGCCTTGTTCTACTTCACAGGAGATCGAGGTGCTGTGACTCTGGATGTTTCCTAATAGCAGACAAGGAAGACTCACTCGTGCTTCCTAAGAGAGAATATTTTTTGAGGGAGTAGTGGGACAAAAAAAAAAAAGAAATTTTCATTTGTATTGTGAAATTTCAAAATAAAATTGTCAACTATTTTCATTTAAAAAAACAAACAAACAAAAACAAAACAAAAAAACATTTATATACCTTACTATGTGATCACCACACTAAATCTACTAACCATCTGTCACCATACAAAGTTATTAAAATATTATTGACTATATATTTACTGTGCTGTACACTACATCTCTATGGCTTATTTTGTAAGTGAAAGTTTTAGTTTTAATACCATCAAAATTTTACTTTGATCTTTCATAAGAAAACACCTGTAACAATTGACACATCATTTAAAAAATGTAACCTATAATTTTGTCTGAGTATATTTCATAAGTTTTCTGGAAAAAAATTTTGCTTCCTATGTTCCCAGATATAGCATTGCAAATGGCCCTACTCTGTAGTTGCTCATACATATAATGCATTTAGAATGTAGAAAGGACCTGCAAGGGCTGCTTTGAAAACACATGAAGGGAGACCTAGTGGAGCCCAGAGAAGGAAGAGAGAGTTTATGGTGGAATTGTCCCCAGAGTTGCGTCTTAAAAGCATGAATAAGAATTAGCTGAATGAAAAGAGTGAAGGAATAGAATACTTTCAAGGTAGAAATAAGAAGCTGTAGAAAGTTTTCACATATCTATAAATAGGTTAGTGAAGATATGACATATTTAAAGTAGGTATAAAAGTTGTTGAGGACAATGGTAGATACAGTCAGACAGAAGAGGGCTTTTAACGCTAGTCTGAGAAACTTGAATTGTATACTATTGGTACTGGGAAGGTAATGACATGAGTTAGACAGATTTGACTTTAGCTCAGGCATTGGTATTGTGTAAGGATCATGGTATATAGATTAACATGGACTAAGAATAAAGACAAAGAAATAATAAAAGGCTACTATAATAGCCTAAGAAAGGTCTTAAAAGTCTAAGTTGGACAGTGGTAATAGGTATAGAGAGAAAGTGAAAGAATTACAAATTATTTTTAAAGTAATAATTGATTATTAATATTGAATACTAAGCATTAGAATATGTAGATGTCAATAATGACTCCAAACTTCTTACTTGGGTGACCCTGTTAGAACCACCAAGATAGAGATCACAAGACTAAGAACATGTTTTGAGGGAGGGAGTTGAGGTATTTCGTTTTAAACTTATTAGTTTTAAAATGCTTTGGAGTTCTTTGAGTAGTTATGTCAGGCAGGCACATGGATATAAAGGTTCTCATCTCAGGAGATTTTTTTGTTTTTTTGTCAAGGGTATAAATCAAGTTTTGTCTACCTATAAATAATAGCTAAAGTCATGAATTTTTCCAGGAAAAAAAATGGGAAAGGAAATAGGCTTAGGGAAAAAAGAAATACCATATTTAAAATGGTGAGCAAAAAAGAAACTCACAAAGGAATAAGGGAAGAACTTGTGGGAGAAGTGAGAGAATAAAAATATAAAATCAAGAGAACAGTTCCAAAGAGGACTAATCAGTAGCGGTAGATGAAATCACCGAACTAACAAGATAAGAGCTAAAAGTGCCTGCTTCATTTGAGAATATAAGGAGATCAGTTTACATGGAGTAGAGAGCAGAAGAAACTTTTTTGTGCTGACATCATATGGGGAGCAAAAAATTAAGGACCTTAAGTTTAGACTATTCTTTTCATAGAAAGAGATTCTCCTCCTCTGTCCATATTTGAGAAGTTTAGATCAGATAAAGAACAGAGAAATGGCATACGTTGAAATAAATACAGGCCAAGGGAATAGCAGTATTTTGTATTGCTTTGGTTTGCTTCAGAATGGGAAGTATTTCAGCCTGGTTATCCATCCTAAAGAGTAAGATCTAATGTGCTCATCCATAAACATGTTACCAAATCTCTTCCTTTAGACGATCTGTTATAATGTTGATTTATTTTCTCAAAAACAAAACACTCTTCTAGTTGCATCAAAATAAATACATTGTTGTAAGAAAATTTAGGAAAAAGATGCTGAACAACATATGATAAATATACTATAATAGAAATTTTTAGTTTTAGTTCAAATATTTATGTAATTGAGATAACTCTTCAATTTGGACAACCTTTCCCCTTTTGTTTAATTAAATGTTCTCTAAATATCCTTTACTGAGACACTACTATTGTTTCCCTGAGCAGCCCAAAGCAATGTGCACATTCTTTGGTGGTAACGTTACCACATTACTTAATAAATAATGCTTGTAAATGTATCTTTTCAACTCGGCAGTGAACTCCAAAGGAACAGGATTGTGTTTTATTCATATTTGTCTACCCGTCATCTAGCTAATTGATAATGTTTAATCACTATCTCTCTACCTCCTTAGGATTCCAATTCAGGACTAGTTCCAATGTGGGACTCTGATAGCTGAGAATAAATGAGGCCATGGAACAACCAACCACAGCCAGAGCAAACTTGAACCAGAACACAAGGGTCATCTATGTTCAGGGACAAATAAGAATTAAATCCAGAGAGAACACATATCTGTTTGTCAATTGTAAAGGGAAAGTGTGGAAACAATAACAGGAGCCAGCACATGAGGCCAAAAATCCGGTAAATGCACAAGACTAGGATGAAATGCAGAGGACAGATAAAGGGAGAGAGTCAGGAAATGTGAATGTCTAAATGTTGGGGCACTTGGAGGTTGATTTGGGGGACACTACTTCCACGTGTTATTATTTTAGGTGGAAACAAGAATAATCACATATGCAGGCACGCACATACAAAGGAAGTGTAAGCATGGAGGAAGCTCTGATGTCTTACTTATGTTAAGATATATAAGACCAATTGGCAGAATTTGCAGGGTCTTTCATTGCTATTCTTTGTCTGACCCAAGTCCAGGACACCAGGACTTGATGATGTTGGGAACAGTAGCAATAACTATGATATAAGCCTATTTGCTCAAGATGCTATAAAAATTATGTATAAACCTAGTAATATTTAACATTAATTTTGATAGAAGTGCCTTGCAGATAAGAGCATTGACTTGATTTGAAAAAATAAGAAAATGTTAACAAACATATAAATTAAAGAACATCAACAAATACATAAAATATATGAGTAAGCAGAATATTTGCAAAGGCGCATGTAGAGGCAATGCATTTATTAATCTGAGGCCTGAAGAGGCAGCCATGTGAGTGGCATGTCTGTCACCAGCCAGAGAACTGCCATCACTCTCCCTGTCACTTCATCAGGAAGGCTAGAGAGCATTTGTGAACTCTTCGGGATTGATTTATTTAAGATTTTATGGAGAAAGCGGGTGGAATTCAGGAATGGTTTGAAGGATGGGTGGGAGAGTTTGCAGAACAAGGGTGTGTTTCACAATAGAAACACAGATAGCAGAAGTGGGAGTGGGAAGAACAGACAGAAGACCTCACCTAAAAGGAATGGAGACGATGGATAGGGGAGTAGGCAATTCCATATAAGGTTTAAATATATAAGATGGTTTTATTATACCAAGACAATGAAGAGTGACTGCCGGCTGCCTGCAGATGTTTATGATTAGCTCAGTACTCTGTTCTCATTGCCCGGAAGCATGCTCTACTCCAAGTAAACCTGGATTGTTTTCATTCTAATTAGCATTCATATTATATAACTTATTCACATTGAGGAGCTTACTAAGCAATTTAGATAGATGTTACTTCTAGATGTAATATGGTCAGGGTCATTTGCATATTGTAAGGATTTGATGTTACCTAACTAGGTAATGGTATTACCATATTCTGAAATGGTCCCATTGGGACAATCCTTATGTTGTTTCCTGTTTCCTGTCAGTATGGTTTAACCTATACGTTGAAGAGAAGAGTTGCAGCAGGTTTAAATGTTTCAAAGTAAAGCTTGTTTGAATTGCGTAAAGTAATTGCTACCTGAATCCCAGAAAGCACCAGGCATACTTTTTTGTTTTGTTTTGTTTTGTTTTGTTTGAAAAGCTGGGTTTTGCCACTTGTTTCTCTCATTTTTTTTTAATGTGTTTCAAATGGATATAGTTTATAAAGTCCTGAGAAACATAATTCACATTTGTGGAGAGGACACAAACGAGGCTTCCCATCCTATTTCTGTTTGCTGGGCCTTGTTTTTTCATCTTTTTGCAGTACTTTAATGAGCAGGGAATTATTCACAATTAATGATAGCAAATTACTACAGTGGGGAATATACACATATAAAATTATGACAAATAGTCACACACCCTGTGATCAGAGTATACAAATTATACCATAAGCAGAAAGTAGTTATGCTTGATTGAAGCAATTAAATGTTTTCTTAAAAAAACTAAAAAAAAACTCCAGTGAGAATATTTTAGAAAATGGCTTTTTAATCATCTGTAGAACTGCTAAAATTACTGTCTCATAATAGTTTTAAAGTCCTTCATGTTTAGAATTAACTGTAATTCCTTTGCATAGCCATGGGAGTCTTCCCCCAGAAACCTGTTTACATGAAACTTATTTTTAATCACAGACTCAGCATCAACTCATTCTACTCCTAAATGATATCACAATACTTTCTCGGACTAGAAAATGAGACATTTGGGTTCCATGAACAAACAAGTACTTCCCACTCTGTACAGCCAGATTAGGGAGAAGAAAATCCTAAACAAATATGTTTTGTCACCTTGCAGCTGGACTGTCCCCTCAGATTGGCACTTGACTGAGGGTGGAAGAAAGTTCTGCAGAGCTTGGACAGAGAATCTGGTATTCTACAGTCACTCTAGAAAGGAAGCCAAGAGGCCAGGTGGTCACATCTGAGAATGTGTCCTGGAACCTGAAAGCCTGTGAGGAAAGGGGGCCTGGGGAAGAGAAAATGTCCCAGTTTGCTTTTATTGTTTGCTTTTTTGTTTGGCATGGAGTAGAGAGAAGAAAGGAAAGGGAGAGCTAAGGTCCTAAACGGGTGAGAGCATGCGACACGTTTCACACATACCAGGACCCAGAGACTAGGTGGGAGCTCTATTGAGATTAGGTCAATCTCCCTTTATCTGCCCAGATTTGCACTCTGGGGAAGCCTAGAGAATCTGCCTGAGCAGATTCCATGTTCCTGGTGAACTGTGGAAGCACATTGAGAAGAAAGGCGATTTAGGCAGTAGAGACCCAGTCCCATAGGCATCTAGTAAGAGAGAGAGGGAAAGTACCCACAAGGTGCACACTTGCTTCTAACCATAAATGAGTCATCCCAAGGACTTCTAGACATAATCATTGAAACTTTGCAAGGGTTCTGGATGTCTTTATCAAATGGATGCATAATACCAGCAACATTAATTTATTTAGCTAACAGTGTTAGGGATATCTTATTCATAACCACGGGCTGATAAAGTCTGAGAATATGTGTTTGTTTGTTTTGTCTGTCTTTTAATTTAAAATGTGTTACAAAATGTGTACTTGTTGTAACAATACATTTTTTCCTAGTACAGCCAAGAGGTCTACCTAAATAAACTGAATATAGCAAGAACTTTTGGAATACATGTGCCCGAGGCTTTTATGTTAGAATGCTGGCCATCAACACCATATGCCTTCTGAAGTATCCAGTTTAGACAATCATATAATAAGAACTACATATTTTTTGAGGATCTACTAACTTATAGGCACTGTGTTTACTATGCTCTAACACATTTAATCTTTATAACAACTATGTTTACAGGAGCTTTCAAAGTAAGGAAACTAAGGCTTAGAGAGAGATAAAATGACTTGGCCATGATAACAAATCTAATAATGTTAGATAGCATCTAGACAGAAATAAGCTGTATCTGATTTCAGATGCCAAATTTGTAATAAGAAAACACTCTGGTTTCATAAAATAGTATAACATTTTTTGTAAGTTATGGGAAAATGTTAGCACAGATGTAAAATTTAAGTGGAAAAAAAAAAGACATTTAACTCACTCAACAAAACTTAAACTTTTTCTCATTGTCTTACCATCACTATAGTTTAAACCCTTAATTTGGCTTGTATACTTTTTTAGATCATTTATATTTACTTACACCACACTGATTCAAATTTATAGCCTCATTTTTCATGTGATATCAAATTACAAGAATTTTCATAATTTGACTTACTTTTCATGGTAGCACTTAAGTGTTTGCATAATCATTTAATTAAACAACTACCAAGAGAGAAATGTATCTTACCTCTACCTAAAAACATACCTTCCCTTGGTTATTTTGGAAATGTTCATACTTTTTCCTGATTTTTATTTCTTGACTCTTGTCTAGATGTCCACATGAAGATTCATTTTCTCAAATGCCCCATGAGGCACAGCCACCTGCGACCTCCCCCAGCCCACTCAGGGTCACACAGCTTCTGGGGAAAATCTACAGTGGACTTATCAGACCAATGGTTTCCCCTGACTTTTCATATGGTCCTTACCTTTCACAGGCAAATGGCTTAAAGAGATGTGTTTTTTAGAGTTACCAACCTTATTCAAGATGCAGGAAGGGAAGGTTTTTCCCTCACCAAAAATATACCTAACATAATCATCTTAGGAGAGAAAGAAAATTGCAAGGCTTTACCTTTACACAGGGCTGTCCCTAACGCTATGAGGAAGGAATCAGGCCAACACTCTGGATTATAAAAATGTGTAGCCCCTCTTGATTCCTTCACTTTCACCATCCTTACAGCTTTTAAGTTGCCAAATTAAGTGCTGCTTCTCATATTATGTATACATAGTAAGCTATCCATTTAGCAAACTAAATTGGGTCTATGACTTGAAGGAAAACTAGAAAAATCTCCCAAATTAGATAACATCTACCATGCTGAATAAAAATACTTGATCATATTAAGTAAAGGTAATCCCCTTATCCACTGAAAACCCTGGAATTTAAACCCCTGGTAGATTCTGCTGCTCAGAAGCCAAAATTTAGACAGATTTTATAAGATAACAAAAGGCCAAATATTCTATAAATTCTCAACCCTCTTTCTCAGTTCTCATTAGCATATTTAATTGTTTCCAATAAGATCTCTTTGCAGCAGAAATAGAAAGACATGTGTCAGTGCACTGATGTGTGGTATCATTTGAAATCCACACAGAATCCTTATCTACCTGCTGTGCTTAATTTCAGTACACATTTCTATGACTGATTTTGTTTTCCTTCAGTATATCAAAATGTTGTAAGTCATTCATGTTTATGTATCTTGTGCTGTAGATTAAAGTAGACTTATGATTTCTAAGATCTTAACTGATTAAAGTGGACTTATGATTTCTAAGAACTTATCTGTTTTAAAATTGGAATTTTAAATATTCTCTGTTACAGAAACTATGGAGTATGATCCCCCTCGCCCCCCCCCCCCCCCCCCCCGTCCAGAGATTTAAAGTCACACACGTGCATAACCCCAGAATCCCTCAAGAGAATTCCTTGAGTCTGTGAACCTGGATGGGAAAAAGTACTCCTTTATTTTTATCAGTATGTGGCAAAAACTTTTTGCATTTCCTCTTATTTTTTATATAGTTAGCAAACAATGGTAGTATTAGCAGTACTTGTGATATTGCCTCCGGCAGCAATCAGATGTATTCACACTGTTACAGATGTCATGGGATATGGTTGGTGTTCACCCCTCCTTGGACATTGTGGTCATTTTACACCCACCACTTGACCTCGTTATTTAGTAAATGATGAAGAAGTATGTGCATTACTATATCAAAATCCTTTAAATTTTGTTAACATTATTTTAGTATAATCTGTTTCCTTTGTAATCTTGAGTATTTTCTTTTGTACATTTAGAAATGTTATTCTAAGAATGGATTCACAGGCTTCATTACTTTGCCCCAAAAAACATGACTCAAGAAGGGTTAAAAAAATCTGCTTCAGGTTTGTAAAGATGTATATCACTGAAAAAATTTAGTTTCAATGTGGAAAAAAAATGTTCACTCTCTATTCTGTGCAATCTAGCACATCAGGACTTAATTAAAGCTTATTATTTTATATGTCTATTTTCCATAAGATCTATCTTCATGTTTCTATAAAATGCACTAATGCATCATTAGTTGAGTACTCAATAGGTGTTTACTCCAAGGCAAAGTGCTTAGAAATACAAAGGTAATGGTTCCTGCCCTCCAAGACTTTGCAATCAAGCTGGTTTGACCAAGCTATGACTTACAAAACAACTGGAGCATAATCATGATCTAAATGCTGAATAAGTGCTAACAATAAGTACAAAAGCAGAGTTTGGAAAAATAAAAAGACATGCATATGAATCCAATTGCTGGGTAAGGTTGTATGAGGTGGGAAGGCTTAGATTGGACACTGAGGCATGGTTAGAATTCCTGGAGACAAAGGAGTCAACACTCATAGGGAGACAGAGAATGGTGGAGGCTGAACAGTAATGGCCACCCTCTGTGCCCTCACCGTTTTGTTTTTCATTGAAGTACTTACAAAAGCCTGGCATATTTGTAAATACCTCATTGTCAATGGTCTCCAATTAAAATATGTAATCAGATATTTTGTTTTGTTCACTTATGTATCCACAACACAAATGAATACATTCTTCATAAATATGTATTGAAGGAAGAAAGAGCAGAAAGAAATGAGGGGAGAGAGATAGGAAGAGAGGTAGTGAATGTGTGGGCTGGGAAAATGAAGAGAACAGTATGCTTAGAGCAAGGCAAGTGTGGTGGGAGAAAGGTGAACATACATATGGAGTAATTAGTACTAACTACTCATGAAAGAATTCATGTACACAACCAGTAATAGAGAACCAATCTGAGTAGGCAAGCTATAATGCATCTATATAATGAGCTAAATTGTATCACTGTACCTAGTTTTAAGCCTAACAATATAGCAGGGGCTCAAGAAATGTTAGCTCTTCTTCCCTGATATTTATTTATTTATTAATTTTTCAGAATATTTTGTATTTTTATTCTGCTTTGGCAACTATCAGCTTGTTTTCTGTGTCTATGGATCTATTTCTCATTTGTTTTGTTTATTCTTTTTTTATATATTCCACATATAAGTAAGATCATTTATCTTTCTCTGACTGTTATTTCACTTGGATAATACCCTCTAGGTCCATATCTATCTCTATCTCTATCTCTCTCTCTACCTATATCTATATCTATATCTATATCTATATCTATATCTATCTATCTATATCTATACCTATCTATATCTATCTATATTATCTATATCTAATTTCTATTTCTATATCTATCTATACTGATATATCTATCTCTCACATATTCTTTACTCACATCAATTGTTTGACAGCCAGGATTCTTCCATATCTTAGTTATTGTTAGTAATACTACAATAAGCATAGGGGTGCATGTGTCTTTTCAAATAAATATTTTTTAAATAAATACCCAGAAATGAAATTGCTGGGTCATGTGGTACCTCTAATTTTTAAAAATTCAATTGATTTTTAGAAAGAAAGGATGAGAGAGGGAGAGAGAAAAACATAGATGTGAGAGTACAACATTGATTGGCTGCCTCCTGCACGTCCCCTACCAGGGATCAAGACCACAACCCAGGCATGTGACCTGACTGGGAATCAAACAAGCAACCTTTTGGTGTACAAGGATGATCCCCAAGCAACTGAGCCACACCAGACAGGCCTTGCAGCTCTATGTTTAATTTGTTGAGGAATTGCCATTCTGTTTTCCATAGTGGCTGTACCAGTTGGCAATCACACCAATAATGCTTGATGGTTCCCTTTTCTCCACATACACTCCAGCACTTGTGATTTGTGGATTATTTGATGAAAGGTGTGAAGTGACATCTCTTCGTGGTTTTAAGTTGCATTTTCCTGAAGACTAGTGATGTTGAGCATATTTTCATATGTCTGTTGGCCATTTATGAAGAAATGTCTATTTAGGTCCGTTGCCCTTTTTAAATTAGATTTTTTTGTATGTTAAATTGAATGAGTTCCTCTTACAGGGATGGGCAAAAGTGGGTTTAGAGTTGTGAGTACATGAAGAACAGAGTTTATTCTTGTATTACTATTTATTAATTATTATATTACTAGAGGCCCGGTGCACAAAATTTGTGTACTGGGAGGGTGTCCCTCAGCCCAGCCTGCACTCTCTCCAATCTGGGACACCTTGGGGGATGTCCAACTGCTGGTTTAGGCCTGATTGCTGGGATCAGGCCTAAACCAGCAGTTGGACATCCCTCTCCCAACTGCTCGCCTGCCTGCCTGCCTGCCTGATTGCCCCTAATTGATTCTTCCTGCCAGCCTGATCACCCCCTAAGCACTCCCCTGCCAGCCTGATTTACGCCTAACTGCTTCCCTGCCAACCCGATTGCCCCCAACTGCCCTTCCCTGCTGGCCAGATCACCCCCCAACTGCCCTCTCCTGCTGGCCCAGTTGCCCCCAACTGCCTTACCCTGATGCCTGATCGCCCACAACTACCCTCCCCTGCCAGCCATCTTGTGGTGGCCAATTTGTTACCACATGGGGGTGGCCATCTTTGACCACATGGGGGCGGCCATCTGGTGTGAGGGTGTGATGGTCAATTTGCATATTACCTCTTTATTATATAGGCTTTTCTTTGTGAACAACCATAAACCTATTCTTGTCCCACCCTGTGTATTTGGATAATAACTCCTTATCTGACATATATCATTTGCAAATATCTTTTCAAATTCAGTAGGTTGTCTTTTCAATTTCTTGATGGTTTCCTTCACTGTGCAAAAATCTTTGTTTGTTGTAGTCCAATTTAATCTTTTTTCTCTTTTGTCTTTCTTGTCCAAGGAGACACATTGCAAAAGATATTGCTAAGAATGATGTTAATGAATTTACTGCCTATGTTTTGTTCTAAGAAGTTTATGATTTCAGGACTTATATTTAAATCTTTAATCAATTTTGATTTTATTATTTTATTTTTAATTTTCACCTGAGGATATTCTTCAATGATGAGAGAGAGAGAGAGAGAGAGAGAGAGAGAGAGAGAGAGAGAGATCAGCCACTTTCAGCATGAGCCCTGACCAGGGATAAAACCTGCAACCCAGGGATGTGCCCATACTAGGAATTGAGCCCTCAACTCCTTGGTACATGGGATGACACTCCAACTAATAGAGTTACATTGGCTTAGACTTGAGTTTATTTTTGTATGTGGTATAAGAAAGTAGTCCAGTTTCTTTCTCTCTTTCTTGTTCTTTTCTCTTTCTTTCTTTTTCTTTCTTTCTTTCTTTCTTTCTTTCTTTCTTTCTTTCTTTCTTTCTTTCTTTCTTTCTTTCTTTCTTTCTTTCTCTTCCTTCCTTCCTTCCTTCCTTCCTTCCTTCCTTCCTTCCTTCCTTCCTTCTTTTCTTTCTTTCTTTCTTCCTTCCTTCCTTTCTTTCTTTCTTTCTTTCTTTCTTTCTTTCTTTCTTTCTTTCTTTCTTTCTTTCTTTCTTTTTTCCTTTCTTCCTTTCTTTCTTTCTTTCTTTCTTTCTTTCTTTCTTTCTTTCTTTCTTTTTTTTTTTCTTTTTCTTTCTTTTTGCATGTATCTATCTGTCCAGTCTTCCACTTATTGAAGAAACTGTCTTTATTCCATTGCATATCTTTGTTTCTTTTTGTCATAAATTAACTGACCTGTATATATAAGGATTTATTTCTGGGATCTCTATTACATTTCATTGCTATGTATATATCTATATTTATGCCAGTACCATATTGTTTAGATTATTGTAGCTTTATAGTACATTTTATATCAGGGAACATGATGCCTTCCATTTTGTTTTATCTCAAAATTTATTTTACTATTTTGGATTTCATATCAGTCCATAAAAATTTTAGGATTAGTTGTTCTAATTCTGAGAAGAATGAAATTGGTGTTTTAGTAAAGATTGTATGGAATCTGTATATTGCTTTAGGTAGTAAGAGCATTTTAAAAACATTAATTCTTCCAACCCATGAACAAGGTATATCCTTCCATTTATTTGTATCTTGTTTAAATATTTTTCTTCAGTGTTCTATAGTTTCAAAGTTACAAGTCTTTCATGTTTTATTAAATCTATTTCTAGATCTTTTACACTTTGTGATATAATTGTAAATAGTATTGTTCTCTTAATTTTACCTTTTGATTATTCACGATTGTTGTATTGAAAGGCAACATATTTCTGTATAATAATTCTGTAGCCTGCATTTTTACTGAATTCATTTGTTAGTTTTAATAGTTTTTTTGGTGGAATCTTTAGGGCTTTCTATATTTATAGTATGACATTATCTGTAAATGAGAATTTCACTTCTTTTCTAAATACTTGCTATTTATATGTATTGTTCTATTGCTATGGCTAAGACTTCTAAAACTATGTTAAATAAAGGTGATGATAGTGAGCATCCTTTTCTTGTTCCCGATATTAGAAGAAAAGTTTTCAGCTTTTCAATATTGAGTATAATATTTGCTATGGTGTTTTCATGAATAGACTTTACTATACTGAGATATGTTTCTTTTGTACTCATTTTGTTGAAAGTCTTTATCATTAAAGGATGCTGAATTTTGTCAAATGCTTCTTCTACATGTTTTGAGATGGTAATATGGTTTTTATCCTTTATTTTGTTAATGTGATGTATGACATTAATTGATTGTAGGTATTGAACCATCCTTGCATTCCTGGTATGAAGCTTACTTGTTCATGGTGTATAGTCTTGTTAATGTATTGTTAAATTTTGTTGAAAAATTTCGCATTCATGGTTATCAAGAATATTGCCTGTAATTTTCATGTTTTTATTGTAATGTCTTTTTCTGTTTTGGATATGAGGGTAATGTTTGCTTCATAGAATGAGTTTGGAAATATTTCTTCCTCTTCAATTTTTTGAAATATTTTAAAAAGTATATCTACAAATTCATTGAATTTTTGACAGAA
Source organism: Myotis daubentonii (assembly GCF_963259705.1). Lineage (NCBI taxonomy): Eukaryota > Metazoa > Chordata > Mammalia > Chiroptera > Vespertilionidae > Myotis > Myotis daubentonii. Next base: position 132,604,437 of record NC_081842.1, read on the forward strand.
TTCACCTACAAATTTTTCTGATCATGAACTATTATTTGTTGGGAGTTTTTATTTTATTATTGTCTCAATTTTGTTTCTAGTAATCAGTCTGTTTAGATATTGCATCTCTTCTTGTTTCAGTCTTAGAAGATTATGTACTTTTAGAAATTTATTTATTTATTCAAGACTGTCAAATTTGTTTGCATATAGTTGTTCATAGTATTCTTTAATATCCCCTGTATTTCTGTGATGTTGGTTGTAACTTCTACACTTTTATTTTTTTTATTTTACTTGAGTTCTTTTTTCTTCTTGATGAGTTTAGCTAAAGATTTGTCAATTTTTTTCATTTTCAAAGAATTAAAGCTTAGTTTATCTTTTATATTGTTATGTTTTATCTCTACTTTATTTATTTCTGTTCTGACCTTAACTATTTCCATCCTACTGTTAACTGTGAGTTTTTGTTTATTCCTTTAGGTTTAGAGTTAGAGTGTTTAGTTGGGGTTTTTATTGTATTTTGAGGTAGACTTGTAGAGCTGTGAGCTTCCCTCTTAGAATTGTTTTTGCTGCATCTCATAAATTTTGAAAAGTTTTTTTTTATTTTCATTTGTTTTAAAAATCATTTTTATTTCCAGTTTGATCTATTGGTTGTTTGGTAACACATAGTTTAGTCTTCATTTATTTGTGTGTGTTTTTTCAGTTTCCTTTTACTGATTGATTTCTAGTTTCATGCCATTGTGATTGGAAAATATGCTTGGTATTATTTCAATATCCTTGAAATTATTGAGGCTTGTTTTGAGGCCTAATATGTGATTTATACTGGAGAATGTTTCATGTGCACATGAAAAAAAATGCATTCTGCAGTTTTTGGATGAAATCTATAATAAAAGCACAATATGCTAATTCGACTGGACACTCAAATGACCTTCCGATGTCATTCCAGATGTCCTTCTGGTCAAAGCCAAGGGGGCGGGGGCCAAGGCAGAGGTGATTAGGTGTGATCAGGCAGGCAGGCAGAGTGGTTAGGGGTGATCAGGCAGGCAGGCGAGTGGTTAGGGTTGATCAGGCAGGCAGGCAGGCAGGCGATCAGTTAGGAGCCAGCAGTCCCAGATTGCAAGAGGGATGTCTCTCATTTTCTGAGGGGTCCCAGATTATGAGAGGGTGCAGGCTGGGCTGAGGGACCACCCCACCCCCATGCAGGAATTTCATGCACTGGGCCTCTAATGTTCTATAAATTCCTATTATGTCTATCCATTCTAATATGACACTTAAGGCCATTATTTCCTTATTAATTTCTGTCTGGAAGATATATCCATTGATGTGAGTATGGTATTAAAATCCTCTTCTATTATTGTATTACCTAGATATCTCCCTTTATGTCTATGAATAATTGTTTTATATATTTATGTGCTATTATGTTGAGTGCATAGATATTCAGATTGTTGTGTTCTCTTCTTGATTGACCCCTTCATCATTATGTAATGTCCTTTCTTTTCTTTTAATATGTTTTGTTTTAAAGTCAAATTTGTCTGATATTAATATTGCTATCCCAGCTTTCTTTTCATCTGCTTGCATGGAATATCTTTTTTCAATCTTTTACTATCAGTGTATGTCTTTTCATTTGAGGTGAATCTTTGTACGCAGCATATACTTGGGTCATATTATGATTTTAATCAATTCAGTAACCCAATGTCTTATTATTGGAGCATTTAATCCATTTACATTTTAAGTAATTAATGATAACTAGTACCCATTGCCATTTTGTTAATTGAGTTTTGTTGTTGTTTTTATAGTCCCCTCTTTCTTTTTTTTCTTAATCTTCTCTCTTGCCTTATGGTTTGTGGTTTCCTTTAGTGTTTTGTTTAGGTTCCTTTCTGTTTATTCTTTGTATATCCTTTGTAGGCTTTTGGTTTCTGGTTACTGTTAGAATTATTTCTTTATTTATTTTAATTAAATATATTAGGGTAACAGTCGTTTATATAGTATACCACTCTAAATGGCACCAGCAGTAATTTTTAAGTTGATAGGTGTTTAAGTTCAGATATATTCTATAAGTACTACATTTTTACTTTTTGCTCTATGACATCATTATTTAGATATTTTTGTGTTGTGTATCTACTATTTAATGTAATTTTAGTTCAGTTTGTTGCTTTTTCTTTTGACCTTGTAGTACTTTATTTTATATTTACTTTATTAAATATTTGGCTTTACCTGTGATATTTTTTTCCTTTTTGATATTTTCTTATTCCTGGTTTTGGCCTTTTTCTATTCTGCTTAAATAAAACTTTTTAACATTTCTGATTTAATGGTGATGAATTCTTTTAGGTGTTGCTTGTTCAAGAAAGTTTTCCTTCCTTCAATTCTGAATGATAACCTTGCTGGGTAAACTATTTTAGGTTGTAGATTTCTTTTTTCCAGCACTTTAATGATGTCTCCTTTCTAGCCTATAAAGTTGCTGCTGAAAAATAATTTCCATGATATTTTGATGTTTAAATGTTAAAGCTTGATAAGTCAAGCCTCACTTTAATTGCAAAGGGTGTCTCATTACAGATATTTATACATTTTAGAAAAAAATAAAATAAAAATATTTTTGCTAGAAAATATTTACCATGTAGAGTCCTTTAATCTGGTTTATGCTTCTATGTTGCATATGGATTTTTTAAATATATTCTTATTGATTTCAGAGAGGAAGGAAGAGGTAGAGATAGAAACATCAATGATGAGAGTCATTGATTGGGTGCCTTCTGCATACCTCACACTGAGAATCCAGCCAGCAACCTGGGCATGTGCCCTGACCAGGAATCAAATTATGTACCCCTGGTTCATAGGTCGATGTCAACCACTGTGCCACACCAGCCATGCTGTTGCATATACTTCATAGAGTTTCTTAGGTTCCTATCAGTGGCTCATTCAATACTTTATAGAACATATTCCATTTTTTATTGAACACTTATTAAGACATTAAGATCCAGGCACAATATTTAGCTCTTCTTAAGGCTCATCTTGGTCAGAGAAATTCAATTTATTAAAATGTTGGAATTGCAGATTCTTGGATATTATCTAATCTGTTCTTTAATTTCTCAGTTTAAAAGTAAATAAATAGAGATATCCAGAGACATATAACATTTGTCTAACTATAACATAACTTTTTTGATCCACAGAACTTCTTTTTCTGCCATGTTCTCTGATGGAATTTTGAGTAATCTTTCATCAGTGTTATCTCAAAGTGTTACCATTTTAGCTGCCCCTTTAAGTACAGAAGGAAGTAAGGGAGGGGGAGAAGGAGGGAGAGAGAAGAGAGGGAAGAAGGTAGGGAGGAAGGAAGGAAGGAAGGAAGGAAGGAAGGAAGGAAGGAAGGAAGAGGGAGGAGAGAAGGAAGGAAGGAAGGAAGGAAGGAAGGAAGGAAGGAAGGAAGGAAGGAAGGAAGGAAGGAAGGAGAGAAGGAAGGAAGGAAGGAAGGAAGGAAGGAAGGAAGGAAGGAAGGAAGGAAGGAAGGAAGGAAGGAGAGAAGGAAGGAAGGAAGGAAGGAGAGAAGGAAGGAAGGAAGGAAGGAAGGAAGGAAGGAAGGAAGGAAGGAAGGAAGGAAGGAAGGGGAAATAAAGGGAGCATGACTGAATAGATTATCTTTTACAATTTTCTTTTTTGTTTGTGAAAAGTCAGTAGTCCACTCTACTGTAGAGTTTATCATCTCTCATGTAAGTCTTTATAATCCTGGGAGCTGGCAAAAATCTCCAAAGTTTTATTCTCATATTACTTTATAAAAAAAGAGATTTGTATTTTATTTTTGAGATTTAAGTAACTAAAGGTTAAAATTTATAAATATAATAAAAAAACTTTTTTTTTAAAAAAATTAAGATTTAAGACCTAGGATGATAATGGATAGCAGTTGGGTGTAAGAGAAAGGTTATATAATTTGTAACTTAAAGAATTTAAATGAATGTAGTAGCTCTATCTATTTTACCTCTTTTACCTCTTTCAACCCCAATTCCATCAGTATCAAAAAAAGATAATGTTAATATTTTACTCTATGTGCCATACAATTATTTTGAGGCTCAAATGAATTAATGCTTAGGGAAGTAGTTCTGAAAGGGGGAATAATATACATATGAAAAGTAGCTGTTATTGTTATTCATTATTTCCCAGGGTACCAAATTATGACCTAGGTTATGTATAAGGATTTTCAAAATTACATAAATCATTGTCATTCTCTAGAACCTGGGATGTTGACCTAATATTAATTATTTGTATTGTTCTATAACAGGGTCTTAATATCTCACTCAGGTTACCTTTCTGGTCTCTTGATTAGCTGCATAATATAAATTATTAATGATAGTAAGAGAAAAGAGTTTGGAATTAATTCTAAAACCAAAAATCTTGAACCAAAGGCAAAATTCCAGTATGTAAAAGTAATGAGTTGCAAACCTAGGGGTTTCCTTCAAACAAAGCATGAATGTGTTTTATTTCTTACTAGAGTCCCGGTGTACGAAATTCGTGCAGGAGTAGGGTCCCTAGGCCTGGCCAGCAATCAGGGCCGATCAGGGCCTTCTGGCTGCGAGCCAGGGCCTCCATTCCCTGGTTGGGGCCTTCCTTCATTCCGTGCCACCCTCTGGTGATCAGCACATGTCATAGTGAGCGATTGATCTCTGGTTGAACACCCATGGGGACAATTTGGATATTGGGCTTTTATATATATATATAGACTAGTGGCCCAGTGCATGAAATTCATGCATGGGGGGAGGGTCCCTCAGCCTGGCCTGCACCCTCTCCAATCTGGGACCCCACGGGGATCAGGCCTAAACCAGCAGTCAGACATCCTTCTTGCAATCCAGGACTGCTGGCTCCTAACCGCTCACCTGCCTGCCTGCCTGCCTTCCTGATCACCCCTAACCACTCTGCCTGCCAGCCTGCTCGCCCCCAATTGCCCCCCTGCCAGCCTACTCGCCCCTGACTGCCCCCCTTGCTGGCCTGCTCGCCCCCAACTTACCACCTTCCTGGCCTGATCACTCCCAACTGCACTTCCTCCTTGCCTGATTGCCCCTAACCGCCTCTGCCTCAGCCCCGCCACCATGGCTTTGTCTGGAAGCACGTCTAGAAGGTCTCCCGGTCTAATTAGCATATTGCCCTTTTATTAGTATAGATTGTTTTATCATCTTCAGCCCTAATAATGTAGGAGTTTGTACATGAAAAAAATTAGAGGATAGAGTGTGTGGATAGGGATTATCCAACATCTTGAAGACTGCCTTATCATAAGTAACCACAGTAACTCAGTCTAGCTTCTACCTTTCATCATGTCAACTTGCTGGTGAAAGTTAATTCTTACATTGGCTATAAATTGTTACAACCCTCAGACTAGAATACCTTTCCTCAAATGGAGAGCCTTGCTAGAGTAAACCAACTAATTTTCCACCAAGGAAATGGTACACTTATTATACTTTTCAAATCTTCAAAGAGTAACCACTGAAAGATTTAAAAGAGCATCAACAAATGGGAAAATCAAATCCATTTACTGTCCACAGCCTTTCTTCTTCATCCAGGACAGATGGGTGCTAGAGAAACTATAATACTTTACTTACATGTACATCAGTGTGTGTGTGTGTGTGTGTGTGTGTGTGTGTGTGCGTGTGTGCACGCACGCGCGCACGTGCATGCGCACATGTGTGGGAAGGGTTTTGGAACAATTTACAACTGCTGGTTTTCTGATGAATGAAGGCATTAGAATAGCAGATGTAGAGTATGGGGCTAAAAAGTAAAAAGCTAAGCACTGCCTTGGAGCACTAGGAAATGGGGCCAGCATGGTGAAAACCATCAAGTTGCCTGGGCTGTGAAGGTTGTAATGTACAATAAAGCACTTTGATAGCTGCCTTAAAAAAAAAAAACAACTGGTAAGGTTTGCAAGTGTTTCCTGAAAGCCTCACTGAAATATGTCCAGCAGCTAACAAATGGGGAAGGGTTAGTCGTCATTCATGATATGGGGAAAGGTGCAAAATGACTCTGGCAAATGGCACAGCAAGTGGAAGGTGTGGGGTGCAGTGTGGGGCAGTGACACAGAACATGACTGAGTCCACAGGACGCTGCTCCTCCCTTGGAGAATAGGGAATCCGGAAATAATTGTTCCTCTGCCCCAACCTTATTAACTGCTGCAGGAGACCTCTGCCCTTAGAGCGCAGTTATTCTTCAGTTCTGACCCCTCCATTTATAACTTGAGTTTTCAGGAGCAATCTGTTGGATAATGTAGAAGAATGGAATTCCCATGTAGTAAATGGAATTCCCATGCCTACCCATAAAATGTTTGTCTTACAGTTAGAGAAGACTTACCCCAAGACCCTGGATAGAGAGAAATCATAGTTTCTTCTTGATAGTATAGGCCCCTGGGTGCCATGGAGGGAATATAGATACAGCACTCACAATATCTCACACATCATTCCTTTTATAAGGAAGCAGCCACTTCAGCTCAATAGATCTATTAGTTTCTCCAAATTCAATATCTGAAACTATGCCTTCACTTAAGGCCATCTTGCTTATAAATTAGTAGTGTTGTTAATTTAGAGAACTAGCTAAGAGAATGTAAATGACAATCTATCATTATTTTTAGAGGAAATGTTACTCAAACTCCAAGTGTTATGGTTAATGTTGGCATTTCATATCTAGAGAATAAATAACACATTAAGTGCTTATAGTGTAGTCATTTGATCTACTTACAAGTAATAAGGCCAGCTATTACATAGTTGAATGTCTCAAGTTTTTTATGCATTTTAATGAAGTTCACTTAGTCAATAACCTAACCACATTTTTCTTCTAACATAGAATTTGAATAGAATGGTATGCAAACTAATTTCTATTTCTTGTGAGTTAAATATTTTAAAAGAAACAAAAGCATTTTCTCAATATTTTTTGAAATGTGTATGCTGTTTAAATTCAAGACTATAACTTTAATGCTTCATCCTGTAGGTTTGTTTCTGAGCTATTAATTTGCTATCATGTTCTGGGGGAACTTGTCAAGTTCAAATTTTTTTCTTTTTCCCATATCTGCAAAATGTGCACACATTTGAATTATGACTTTCCTACAGGAACTAACAGCTGTATGTGCAAATCATGCATATAAATCAATTACCAAGGCCTATGTACTATAAATGCACCCATTAATTAAGCAATGTCAGATGCTATGAACCATGAAGTTCATTACATCTTTAGCATTCAAAACCAAGGTTTATTTGAAGAAGAAATACTAAGTTTACCTAATAGTTAATGAAATTAAGCCGGGTTGTTGCCAACATTCTTATTTTATGCCTAATTCAGTGTTTAAATGTTTATGAATAAAACACTAACTGCTGAAAGCAGATATGTTGAAATGTAATTACTGGTAAGTTATAACGCACTTGAGGACTCATTATACCAGACTTGGGATTTTTAAGATCACCAGAGTAACACACTCTCCAAAAACACAGTTTTTATGGGCTAAAATCTGGAAAGACATAAATGCTGTTGAATTTGTCCTGGCTGAGTGGAAATTTTGATGATCGTGGTGGTATGATTTATGAGTATAACATTTTCCAGTCATTACGTGGTTGCATTTTAGCATTGTGACGTGATTTGCATATATGAATATCCTTGCAAATTAGCTTCTGATGACTGCTGCATCTGCCTGGATAAAGAAGCTCTTATCTTAAAATCAATGCAGCTGCTAACTACAAAAAAAAAAAAAAATAGGAAACCTGCTTGGAACAGAAATGTTCAGTCCTGTTTCCCTTTGAAATCTATAGTCAGTGATTTGACACACATGGGTTCAATTTCAGGGATAAATACATGCTTGCAATGACTAGGTTTACACATCTGTAGACATTTTAACATCCCTTAAGTTGTCTGCCTCACAAAGACTTCCTGGATGGTTCAGAGAAGCCTGACACCTTTTCCCACACCCCTTCGTCTGGACTTGGAAATCCCATGGCTCTTTTTCTGTCTGCCCCCAATATATTTTCTCTTCTGGGTCTCTGACATATAAACTGCACTTACTTATGACCTAAAGTATACTAACTTGCATTAACATATACATGTGTGTGTGTTTTCTATATGCCTACACATATAATACATACATTTCTATGCTCGCTAACTCCAACTCTACGAACTCTGTTTACCTCTATGAGTTAAATCTATGTCATTAAATGTACTTCAAATTGTAGAAATAAATATGTTAAAGATTTCATCACTTTTTAACTTTATCCTTTCCAGGGTTTCTGTAAATGGGATTACACTTATTTTTTTAGGGGTACCTGTCTTATTTTATTAATTTTAATTGAATTTATTGGTATGACATTGGTTAATAAAATTATATAGGTTTTAGGTATACAGTCTGTTCTCTGTATCCATGAGTCTGTCTCCATTTTGCTCATTACTTCATTTTGTTTATTAGATTCAATATATAAAGTGAAATCATATGGTACTTGTCTTTTTTTCTGACTGGCTTTTTTCACTTAACATGATATTCTCCGTGTTCATCCATACTGTCACAAAAGGTAAGATTTATTTCCTTTTTTACAGCTGAGTAGTATTCTATTGTGTAAGAATAACACTTATTTTTAATATGAGAACTATTTTAAAAATTTTTGGAGGATGTTTGATTCAACCCACCATCAAATCCCTTAATTATTTTTCACTCCAGAGAGAAATAATCACTTCCATTGCAATTCCCATTTCATCTGTTACCAGGTCTTCCCCTTAAGGAGAATTAAAATAAGTCACAGTTTCTGTATTTTTTGAATTATTAAAGAAATCAGTTTATAATAAAGGTAATAAAATGCATTCTATCCTAACAGACTTAGAATTCTTAATGTTGAGTTGAATTGTATCAGTCTACCTTTAGACAAGTTATCTAATTAGAAAGCAGGTCTCAGGTCCTCCTGCTTGTATGATTAAACCTGTTCCAACAGTATCATCAGTTCTATTATTTTCTCCCAGTTAGTGTCAGCCCAGTCATCATAGGTTCCCTTCACCGAAATGCTGAACCTCTGACAAGTCTGGAATGTAATCCAAGTGAGGAGATAGGCAAAACAGGGGAATGTAACCAGGAAAGTAGAAAAAACAAAAAACTACTACAGCGATACATCAAAGGTTGACCACTAAGGATTGGTGATTTATACTCCAGTACCTAGTAAAGAGACTTTAAATGTGTCTCACAACTACCTGCATTGGAAATAAGAAAGGAAGCATTTATCTCTTATGTCCCATCTGCTATTGTTCAAGGGTGTCACTTAGATATTAACTCTCTACATCTCTAGGTTTCACTTGCATGAAGACCTAGCTAGTTCCTGTGGAGATCCTTCACCATGGCACAAACAAGACCTGCGGGAGGGTGTGAGAGATATGTGGCAATGGTTGGCCACGAGGCCCGCTTCCATTGCCCCTGCACAAAGTTGGTTGAAGCCTGTATGGAACTGGTCAGCTCCCCAGTGATTGCAGTAAGAGCTAAGGTTGAGGGGCTATTGAAATGGTACCTGAAAGCTATCAGATATAGTGCACCTTTTGATCACTGAGATCAGCTCATAACCTTCATAAAGCTTAATCAATCATAGACTCCCTATTAAAGGGAGGCCTACTATAACCTTTTCAGTCTCAATACAGACATAGTTGGTGGAAATAACTATAGTTCTTTCTGCTGTAGCTGGTACTGACACTATAATATTCACCATCTCCCCCCACCACTGTTCCTGCTAATTTTCTCTCACCATTGGTCAGCATTCAATTGGCCTAGGTTTCTTCTTAGTGGGATGACCCAGATATTAAATCATTAGGATCTATATGCTAATAATTTCATTCCATCTCTAAAATTCATATCCTCTTCCTTAGTAAATGCTAAGATTGTGGAAATGGAAAACACACATTTCATAAGAAAGTCACTGGAAGTGATGTATGAGAGGGCCTTTCATCTTGGTTCCCATTGGCTTATTAAAAAAAAAGATTCCAAAATTATTAAGAAAAACTTGATAATTCTACAATCTGAAATTATAGTTGTCCTAATATGTTTCAAATGATACAGCTACTTCATAACCCTATGTTTCATTTTCTACCTGTACCTCATCCCAATGCATATATATATATATATATATATATATATATATATATATATATATGAAAATATTAATATCGGATTGACTGATATTCCAGGAGTTACCAGCACACATTTGCCATTAGCAAAGGGACTGATATTCACATCTGACTGGTGAATCACTCAACTCCAAAATCACACTCAAAGTTTTGTTTTCTAGACCAATTCAGTTACCCATTCTTTTACCCTGAGTTTCTCCAAAAGATGAGTCTGAAAATGATGAAGCAGGTAGTTTGGGGGACAGTGCTATTCCAGGAATCAGGAATTTAGGGCATGAAGAATAAAATGGGAAATTAATAAAAAACAACACAAGAATGCATGATCAAGTTGGCCATCATTAATGGCAATTATACTTCATCCACTAGTATCTTCTACAGGGGCTTACAAAGTGTGTCACAGAACAGTCTACCAGTAGTTAGATTCAAACACACATAGGAATCATTTAACCACAGGAGCCTATCTCCCTCTTAGTCAAGGGAGGCTTAAAGGATGTTAACTTCCCCATACTGCTGGGTTAATCATTGATTACTATATGGCCATCCTCAGCAATGACATTTAAAAAATCTCAAGGCAGGAAACCAAATTTTTTATCATGGCCCTGAGGCAAAGCTAGAATTGCATGAAGCTTCACAACTCTTGCACAAAACTGGTTGTCATAGCAGTGGCTAGAGTACGAGGTGGTATCAAGAGGATTCTTAATTCATGCACAAAAGATGTCTAAATCATTGCTATTCTCCATCACACTTCCACCTTTAGGTTCACAGATGTTCATGGCCATGCCTGTCTTCTTAAAATATGTTGTTACTAATGTCTCCCTCTAGGCAAATCTGTTTATTTTTTAATAGATATATTCTTCCATTAAATAAATTATATTTATTTGTCCAGGCTCTTCAAGATTTGTTAATATCTTTGAAATAATACTTAAAGATTAGTGTCAAGATTGAAATGTTCCTTTGAAAGTGATATTATTGAAATGTTATAATCTTTACATGAATTAACTCAGACTGGTATTATTGTTGGTGTTGTGTTTCTTTTATAGAAGAACTAGAGGCCTGATGCATGAATTTATGCAAGGATGGGGTCCACTGCCCCAGTCAGGGCCAATTGTGGGAGAGGGGGGGTGGGGAGGGGCTGTGGGCAGTTGACCTGCCTGCCCCCAATCGGGGTGATGAACTCTTTTCGCTTTTTCTTGTCTGTGAAGCTCTTCATCTGGCCTTTAGTTCTAAATCAGCTTTGCTGGGTAGAGAAGGGCATGACAAGAAATATTCAAAATGATGAAGAGCAAGGACCTGCAGCCAGGGTGACCTTTCTTTTGAAAGGACTCTTCAGGGACCAAGAGTTCAGTCTCCTTGAAACCCAGGTCAGTCTTTGCATCTGGCAAGTGGAATCGCTGAGGCCTATTTCAGAGTCACCAAGGCTGGGAGAGTGATCTCAGAACAGTTAAAAACACATTCCTGAAGGGATGTTATGGGTTCTCTCATCAAAAAGCCCACGTGTGTCTGTGCTACACCAACAAGGTTGCTTTAAAACTGAAGCCCACAAGCCCACCCACCCACCCCCAGGAGCTGGCAGGAGGTTGAAGGTGGCTGTATAGATGAGGCCGGTGCCAGGCGACCTGGCAGGTGTCAGTGGCTTGGCCGTCTGAGCCCTGGGAATGGGGAGACGGGCTCTGACATCACCACTGCATGGAGGATTTACGGCATCGGCAGTGGCTTCAGAGTCTGCTGCTATTTTGTTTTATTTTTGTTTCCTTTCCCCTTTAAACCTCTCCAGGTTGCCTACCTTCTAGAGAGGAGCAGCCTTTGCAGCCTCCTCGGTAGAGAGCACACCTTTGATCTGGGTTCACACGCAGCCTGACAGAGTCCTGTTTAGAAACACATGTGGGCCTTGAATTATTTGCTTTATTACTGATATAGAGGGTTTTAGATTCTGGCAAGTAAATATGTTTCCTGCTTATCCATGAGGGCAGGAGGCCGAGCGCAGCCACAGGCACAGCCACAGTTCTTCACTCACTCACAAGCCTCCATCCAAGGGCGGAGATGTAGGCGCTTCACACAGGGAGGGGGCTGGGAAGCAGGGTCCGGCAGCAAATGCAGAACACAGCCATCAAGGCCCTGCTTTTCCCAGAGCTTCTGTCTCAGTCCCTATCTTTCCACCCTGGGCCTGTAGCATCTTCCTCTTGAGGCGGATTCAAGCGTCTGAGGGACATGATGTTTATCACATGCTGTTTCTCCCTGTGGATGATCAGCACAGGTTCCTGAATCAGGCTTCCTTTGGCTTTGTGGTGTGTGTGTGGGGGGGGAGGGCAGCATGAAGATGCAAACACAACCTGTGCGGACTCCTCGCTGAGTGCCTTCTGTATATCTTTTGTATACCTGGTGGGCGTCTCCTCTCAGAAGGGGTGCAGACAGCTCAGTCACATGCTCCCTGCATCTGCGACCAGCAGGTGTGTGTGTGTGGGGGGGCAATCAGGGGTCGGGAAGCCAGGAGGAGGGGCTGCAGGAGGTTGGGGGTGGCCATGGGACAGGGATCAGGCTGGTTGGCTGCCACAGTGCACTTCATAGCCACCAGTCATTCTGGACATTCTGGTTGTTCTGCCCTAACAGTTGCTGGGCTTTTATATAGATAATCTCAAATTTAGAAAAGTAACATTAACAAGTAAGTAGGTCCTGAATTCTAAATTCAAGTGTTTTTAGTCCAGTTTGTTATCTGAGAAAGTGTGCAGTTTGATCATAATTCTAATCCAGTTTATTAGTGAGAGAGCATTGATTATAGAGTTTGAATAAAGGCCAACTTTTCCAATTATTTTATTTCCTGTAAGCAAAAATATCCAGGAAATATAAGACTGTTACTATTTCAGGAACATAACCTTTTATATGAAGACTAGAGGCCTGGCGCACAAAATTTGTGCACTCGGAGGGGGTCCCTCAGCCCAGCCTGCACCCTCTTGCAGTCCAACTGACAGCTTAGGCCCGCTCCCCCACAGGGAGAGGGCATAAGCCAGCAGTCAGACATCCTTAGCACTGCCACGGAAACGGGAGAGGCTCCCACCACCACCACTGTGCTCGCCAGCTGTGATCCCAGTTTCTGACTGAGCGGTGCTCCCCCTGTGGGAGCACACTGACCACCAGGGAGCAGTTCTGCATTGAGTGTCTGCACCCTGGTGGTCAGTGTGTGTCATAGCAACTGGTCATTCTGCCATTCCGTCAATTTGCATATTAGCCTTTGATGACTGCCAGATCAGGCCAAAAATGGCTCTCCAACAGGCCCCAAGGGGTCCCAGATTGTGAGAGGGTGCAGGCCAGGCTGAGGAACCCCACCTGTGCATGATTGGGGCCAGAAAGGGATGCAGAAGGTTGACCAGCCAGGGAGGGACCTTCAGAAGGCTCCAGGGCATGTCTGGCCAATCTTGCTCAGACCCGATTGGCCAGACCCCAGCAGTAAGCCTACCAGTTGGAGTATCTACTCCCTGGTGGTCAGTGCATATCATAGCAACTGGTCAACAGGTCGACTGTCTGCCTCCTGGTGGTCAGTGCACATCATAGTGAGTGGTTGAGTGGCTTTAGCACCTCACTAGCATATTACACTTTGATTGGTTGAATGGATGACTGGACACTTAGCATATTAGGTTTTTATTATATAGGATACTCAAACACATGTAAATCTTCCACTCATAATGGCAATTGAATAAGTGTCCATTATGATCTACAAGGAATAACTTACTATGAATTCTCCCATACTGAAGATACATGTCATAGATGAAAATAAAAACTGTATGAAATCAGCTACATTACATGCAAAACATTATTAAATCTGCAACTAAAACTTAGAGAATTCAGAAATTTAATATCATTTAAAATATTCACATCAATCATCCTCTCTTCAACTATTTACATGTATTGAAGTTTAAAATAATTTCATTTTCTTATCTAGAAACAATTTCTAAAATCTTTAAACTAAACTGCTTTAATAATATGAACAAATACAGAGCCTTTTAACAATCAAATTTTAGATTTATATCACCAACTATTTGTGGTTATAGAATTAATATTTCCAGGTATTTACTAAATACTGGTGAAAGTGTCACTGAATACCTGCAGTTTTATATTATAATAATTGGAATTATTTCTTGTTCATTTTAAAAGAATAGTTGAAAATAAATTTAGAAGCAATGGTCAATAGTTCTCACTATCCTAAATGTTATTTTAGAAGCTGAGCTTAATCATTCCTTGGTAAATATGATTCTTGGTCTTATGCCAATCAGTCTGCCATATTGTTTTGTGAGAACTACTATCATATTTTCCCTCTTATTTCTATATTTTCTATATGAACTGTATTTTTAGAGATCGTATCTTTTCTAATAACTTAAAATGTTTATACACATTTTATTTTTTTACTAGAATAATATCCAGAATTCTTTTACTGCTCTTCTATAATACATGCAACTATTTTTCTTTTTAAAATGATGAAGAAATGCTATATTTTTTGGTCTGGAAATTTATTATCTTATAATACCAATATGTACTCATAATTTGGTCATCTTAAAAGCTTAACATTATCCAATTTCAAAATGCCTTACCTGCAATAGACATATATGCACCCCTATGTTCATTGCATCGTTACATACTTATAATAGCCAATATCTGGAAACAGCCCAAGTATATGAGTGAATAAAAAAGCTGTGGTATATATACACAATGGAATACTACTCAGAGGTAAAAAATAAATGTGAATCTTACAATTTGCAACATCATGGTTGGACCTGGAGATTATTATGCTAAGTGAAATAAGATCTCATGTATATGTGGGATCTAAAGATTGAAATAAACTGGCAAACAAAATAGAAACAGAGATATGGACACATGGAACAGAATGACAGCTGTCGAGGGGAGGGCTTTTGGGGGGCTGAATGAAAGAAGGTGAAGGGATTAAGCAAAAATTTATATATATATATATATATATATATATATATATATATATATATATATATATATATATATCCTATCTAATAAAAAGGCAATATGCAAATTGACCATAGCTCCAACACACAAGATGGACGCCCCCATGTGGTCAAAGATGGCCATCCCCATGTGGACACAAGATGGTTGCCACAAGATGGCTGGCAGGGAAGGGCAGTTGGGAGGGACCAGGCCTGAAAAGAAGGGCAGTTGGGGGCAACCAGGCCTGCAGGGGAGGGCAGTTGGGGGTCAACAGGACTGCAGGGGAGGGCAGTTGGTGGGGACCAGGCCTACAGGGGAGGGCTGTTGGGAGCAACCAGGCCAGCAGGGGAGGCCACTTAGGGGTGACTAGACTTGCAGGGGAGGGCAGTTGGGGGTGACTAGGCCTGCAGGGGAAGGCAGTTACAGGTGACCAGGCCAGCAGGGTAAGGCAGTTAGGGGCAATCGGGCTGGCAGGGGAGCAGTTAGGCAGCAAACAGGTTTCCAGGGGAGTGGTTATGGGGAAGTCAGGCAGGCAGGCAGGCAAGCGGTTGGGAGGCAGCAGTACTGGATTGTGAGAGGGGTTCCAGATTGGTGAGGGTGCAGGCTGGGCTGAGGGACACACACACCCCGTGCACAAATTTCATGCACCAGGCCTCTAGTACACACACACACACACACACACACACACACACACACACAACACAACAGTATGGCGATAGCCAGAGGGAAAGGGGGTTGGGGATAGTGGAAGTGGGCAAAGGGGGCGGGGGAAAATGGAGATGAAAAGAGACTTTGCTTGGGCTATGGGTACACGATGCAGTGTGCAGATGATGTTTTCTTGAGTTGTACACTTGAAACCTGTATAGTCTTATGAACCAATTTCACCCCCTAAAATTTAATAAGAAAGTATATATTTTTTACCTGTAGTGCACATCTCTGTGCAGGTAAATGTCTGGCTCCTGTCAGATAACACTGTGAAAATTGCAACATGGGGAACCAACACAAGATATTTAAAGATAAGTCCATAGAAAGTACCATGTTAAACACAATGATAAAAGAGTTAAAGAATTTAAAATAAAGACTGAAGCATCCAAGATCTATTAGAAGATATTGCAAGCTTTAACATCTCTATAATTAGAATCCTAAAAGAAGAAGGGAGAGAGAACAGAGCAGAAGAAATATTTGAAGAAATAATGCTAAAGAATTTCTAAAGATAATGAAAGAAATAAAACTATGGAAACCAAGATGCTCAGAGAACTCCAAGCAGGCTTAGTATCAAAGACTGACATACTAGAAAGTATTGTATACATTGACAGAGCTTTCAAATGGTAGGCTACTCTACAAAATTATCGGCTTGAGCCATTTAACAAGGGAAATTCCAATGCTTATTATTTCTTTTGTCTTTCTCTTTTTTTACAGAGTTTATATCCAGAGTATGCCCAGCTGGTAGTGTTCTCAGAGCCAGCCACATATTAGAAGCAGTCCCAAAGACTTCAGCTTTCAATATTAAGTCTCTTTTATTTACCTGTTTGATAAATGATACTGCCCACACTTGTTTATCTGGTGTTTTCAAATTCAGTCTCTGCTTCAGGTTCATTCATCTCAGAGGACAAACTCTTTTTTTTTTTTATTGCTTAAAGTATTACAAAGGGTATTACATATGTATCCATTTTATCCCCCCACCCTAGACAGTCCCCTAGCCTCCCCTATCACCCAGTGTCTTATGTCCATTGGTTATGCTTATATGCATGCATACAAGTCCTTTAGTTGATCTCTTACCCCCCTACCTCCTGCCCCCCAACCCTCCCCGGCCTTCCCGCTTCAGTTTGACAATCTGTTTGAGGCAGCTCTGCCTCTGTATCTATTATTGTTCAAAAGTTTATAATGGTCTCTATTGTCCATGAATGAGTGAGATCATGTGGTATTTTTCCTTTATTGACTGGCTTATTTCACTTAGCATAATGCTCTCCAGTTCCATCCATGCTGTTGCAAATGGTAAGAGTTCCTTCCTTTTTACAGCAGCATAGTATTCCATCGTGTAGATGTACCACAGTGTTCTAATCCATTCATCTACTGATGGGCACTTAGGCTGTTTCCAGATCTTAGCTATGGTGAATTGTGCTGCTATGAACATAGGGGTGCATATATCCTTTCTGATTGGTGTTTCTGGTTTCTTGGGATATATTCCTAGAAGTGGGATCACAGGGTCAAATGGGAGTTCCATTTTCAGTTTTTTAAGGAAACTCCATACTGTCTTCCATAGTGGCTGCACCAGTCTGCATTCCCACCAGCAGTGCACAAGTGTTCCTTTTTCTCCACATCCTCTCCAGCACTTGTCGTTTGTTGATTTGTTGATGATAGCCAGTATGACAGGTGTGAGATGGTACCTCATTGCTGTTTTGATTTGCATCTCTCGGATGATTAGTGACTTTGAGCATGTTTTCATATGTCTCTTGGCTTTCTGGATGTCCTCTTTTGAAAGGTGTCTATTTAGGTCCTTTGCCCATTTTTTGATTGGATTGTTTATCTTTCTTTTGTTAAGTTGTATGAGTTCCCTATAAATTTTGGAGATTAGGCCCTTATCAGATATGTCATTGGCAAATATGTTTTCCCACACAGTGGGTTTTCTCGTTGTTTTGTTGATAGTTTCTTTTGCTGTGCAGAAGCTTTTTATTTTGATGTAGTCCCATTTGTTCATTTTTTCTTTAGTTTCAAGTGCCCTAGGAGCTGTATCAGTGAAGAAATTGCTTCGGCATATGTCTGAGATTTTGTTGCCTTTGGATTCTTCTAGAATTTTTATGGTTTCCCGTCGTACATTTAAGTCCTTTATCCATTTTGAGTTTATTTTTGTGTATGGTGTAAGTTGGTGGTCTAGTTTCATTTTCTTGCATATATCTGTCCAATTTTCCCAGCACCATTTATTGAAGAGACTATCTTGGCTCCATTGTATGTTCTTGCCTCCTTTGTCAAATATTAATTGAGCATTTTGGTTCGGGCCGATTTCTGGGGTCTCTATTCTATTCCATTGATCTATATGCCTATTCTTGTGCCAGTACCAGGCAGTTTTGAGAACAGTGGCTTTGTAATACAACTTGATATCTGGTATTGAGATCCCACCTACTTTGTTCTTTTTCAGGATTGCTGCAGCTATTCGGGGTCTTTTTTTATTCCAGATGAATTTTTGGAGAGTTCGTTCTAGATCTCTGAAGTATGCCATTGGTATTTTAATGGGAAGTGCGTTGAATTTATAGATTGCTTTGGGTAGTATGGACATTTTAATGATGTTGATTCTACCAATCCATGAACACGGTATGTTCTTCCATCTGTTTATGTCTTCCTCTATATCTCTTTTCAACGGAGGACAAACTCTTGTTCTATAAAAATTTCACAAAGTAAATATTTACTTAAAGGTCTAACCAAAAATAAATAAATAAGAGAGTAAATATCAAAAACAAAATTTGGTAAAATATAGATGAAATGGTTGAATGGCCACTTACTGAGCAATCAATAGAAAGATGAGATTTCATCCACCAGAAAGAAGCCCAGAATCAGACTGAATCATGTTGCAAATCCTGGAATTATTAGAAAAGGAATATACCTTTGAAAGTGAAGGCTGAAAGGTTTTCTATGAAGCAGTTAGAACTCCAAATGTCTAACCTCACTCTATGTAATTAACAAAATGAGGAGGTTAGACATTTGGAGTTCTAACTGCTTCATAGAAAACCTTTCAGCCTTCACTTTCAAAGGTATATTCCTTTTCTAATAATTCCAGGATTTGCAACATGATTCAGTCTGATTCTGGTCTTCTTTCTCGTGGATGAAATCTCATCTTTCTATTGATTGCTCAGTAAGTGGCCATTCAACCATTTCATCTATATTTTACCAAATTTTGTTTTTGATATTTACTCTCTTATTTATTTATTTTTGGTTAGACCTTTAAGTAAATATTTACTTTGTGAAATTTTTATAGATAGCTGTGGTAAATACTTAGGTTTAACTCCACCATAATTATGCAGAGCCTTCCGTCACTACCCACTCTTCATTACATTGCTATATGTATTCTCACATTTGGCTGCAATTATTATTAAATGATTGTTTATATCACACATCTTCAAAGCCAGCAATTATTCTGACAGGTGCATTGTTTATTTTGATTGTATATATTTTACAGTGTCCACTAGTTATCATAATTATTTTTTTAAATAGTAATTTTCTCATTTAGTGTTCTATATTTTGTTCAATTTTCACTTTGTAAGCAATTATTTTGTGACAGGATGTACCCTTGCATGTAAAAGATTGCCTTTCTGTCACATTTACATATTGATGACATTTATTTAAGTATAATAATCTCTATGCGTAATGCTTTTTCACAGAACAATAAAGACAGATTTCAATATCACTTAATGTTAAAGAGGAAAAGTCCTAGGCCAACTTAAATTTCTTCTATTTTTGGCATCCTGATTTTTCTTCTTAATCACATATAAAAGTTTTGTCCCTTTAAATTTAAGACTTTTTCCAGGATATGGCTAGGTCTTCATCTCTATGATGTTGAATATTGTACAAGCTCCAAAAATATGGAAATGTGAGATGTGGTCAGCCCAGAAGATTTTTTTCCTGAATTATTGTTACTAGCGTTATTTAAATATTTTTTTCTTTTATTCTCCCTCTTAGCTGTTTCTGAGATTTGTAGAATTCTTATAATGATCTTCCTAGGTTGTACTTCATATTTCTTAACTTTTCTCTAATAAATTAAAATGTTTATTCTTTTTCTTATAATTTCTGAGAGAATTACTTCACTTTGGCTATTACTTTACCACTTCAAATTTTGACAATTGTCAAAAATCTAGTTTATTGTCTTCATTACAGTTACTTAGATTGAAAATGATACTTGCCTCTCAATATTGTCTTTTCTGTTGCCTGTTTTGTTTCAAACAATGTAATTATTATATTGATTTCCTTGTGTTTTTTGCTTATTTCTGGTAGTGACATTATTTATTTGAAATACTTCCTCTTATTTATTACATAAACCCTGTTCCTGGGGACTGTAGTGTCTTTCCAAATGTTTGGTCTATTTTTCAAATTGCTACTCATGTGTAGGAAGATCTGCGTTGCATACTTCATGGGAAATGAAATCATCTCAAAGAGTTAGTGGCTCTCTACTCGAACTTTCCAGGGATGCTGTAATTATGAAAGAAGATTATTTGTCATATGATATAGCAATCAGATATAATCCAAAGCCACATCCTTTGCCAGATTTAATTGTCCCCTTTATGAGACAGGTACAGCCACAACTCTACTTCTTGTTGACATGGTGTTCCTTCCAAAATGATACAGTGAGATCCCTGTGTTGGAATAGCAATTACTGACTTGGACTCTTCTCTGAGGTGGAAAAGAAACTCAAAGATGACCAACCCTGGATCCAATTTTACCCTCAACATTTGAGGCATTTTTTTTTTGTAGAAAGTTCTTTCCTTCCTGCTTCACCCCATTATATTTTTACAGAAATTCCTGAAAGTTGTCAGCATGTGTTACTACTTGAGCAAGTGCCAATGTTGATACAGGACTTTTCCCATGTGAATTTAAGTTCATCTTGATGCCCAATTCTAAAGAAAACCTAAAACAAATTATTTACCTGACAAATATTTAGTGAATCTCAAGTGGGTTCAAGTAGTTAGCAGATAAGGCAAAGATATGTGTATCACAATTTTAAACCATTTGATATAATTATATTATACTAGAGGCCAGGTGCACGAAATTCATGCACTTGGGGGTCATCCTTCCACCTGGCCCTCACCCTCTCGCAGTCCGGGAGCCCTGGGGGGATGTCCAACTGAAAGCTTAGTGGGCCTAAGCCATCAGTTGGACATCCTTAGCTTTGCCATGGAGGCAAGAGAAGCTCCCACCACTGCCACTGTGCTTGCCAGCTGTGAGCCTGGCTTTTGGTTGAGCAGCACTCCCCCTGTGGGAGCAACACTGACCACCAGGGGGAAGCTCCTGCATTGAGTGTCTGCCCGCTGGTGGTCAGCACACAGACCCCCTGGTGACTGGACATTCCACCATTCTGTCATTTGCATATTAGCCTTTTATTAGGTAGGAAATGCTGTAGATGAGGCCCTCTAGAACCATAAGAAATGCAAAAAAGTCACTGTTAACTCATTCTGGAATTGCCCCCAATTAAAATTAAATTGCCCCCCTGTGGGGCATGTGCTGCACCTTGGGAACTACTGGGCTTGACACTTTTCCTCTCTGAGCTTCATTTCTGAATACATATGCATATACCATGGGAATTGTAATCTCTTCTCCGCTCACCTCACTGGGTTGTCATGAGGAGGTTCTGACATAACAAACTTAGAAATGTTTCATCAAGTAAGTGATGTCTAAATGGGAAGGATTGTTATTTTTAAGCTCATGGGTACCCTCGCAGGTAGCAGGTGCTGATTAGGGGAGGAGGGCATGATTGTTTCCTGGAACTGTAGCTATGGAAGCTTTGCAGAGGGTTCTGCAGGCCTCAGGGGGGTGGGCTCTGGCCAGCAGCCCTGTAGTGGTGGTCGTCCCTGGAGGCACTGGCGGGGGTGGGGGATTAAGGGGGCTCTAGGGGGGGTGGTGAAGCGAAGGGGGAGTAACTGTCAACCTTCCCACTTGGTGCCATTCTTTAAATTGTATGTGGCTATTTCACAGCTGTATCTGCTCAGGACAGGGCTCCAATCTCCTAGAGCAGGGTGGGGGCTGGGCCAGGGTGGAGCCAGGTGAGCTAGGAGGGCGGGTTTAGCCATGCCCCCAGGGAGGTTCAGGGCACTTCCGCTGCGGAGACAGAGCTGCTGCAGCTGTTGAGGGGAAGAGCCTGACCCTGGAGGGCCCCTCAGGTCTGCCTCCACCTGGATCTGGAGTTGTAGAGAGGAGAGGCATGCCTGGCCCCAGCAGAGGGGGTCCGGCAACAGCAGGCCATGGGCCCCTGGTGTCTCGGGTGTGCTGACGGGTGGTCACCAGCATGCTATTGTTGTGGGCGCTCCTGGCGGGTGTGGCAGGGCAAGAGACAGGGAGTCGGAGGTGTGGGCTGCAGCTACCCTTGAGGCTGAGTCTTCTCCTGTCTGGTCAGCCTCAGCCTCCCTGTCCCCCCGGGGGGGCAGCGGCTGGGATAGGGTGTCTGTGCAGGGCCATTAGAAGAGCTCCCCCTGGCTTCTTCCTCTTCCTTCTTTGCAGTCTGAGCTCCTGCCAGGCACTCTCCTCAGAACTCCAGGAACTTGGCTCAGGCCACCTGCCCCCTGCTGCACTTGCAGCCTCCTGCTGGTCTGTCAATATGCAAATTGGTTGTTACTGGAACACCATAAGAGGCAATTATCATATTACCTCTTTATATGTATAGATTTTAGGAAGTAATTCTGTTCATCCTGATAAATATAGAAAACTAAAAAATTAAAATTTGTAAGGTTCTCAATTCAGGGATGCATTTCGGTTGAACCCAAATAGTTTGATCCATTGCAGGTTTCTATCCACAGTGCCAAAATTCTGTGAAAAGGCAATGAAAATCTCAGAGCGGCTTAACTAGCTTTCAAAAGAGTTACCTATAAGGAGATAGAGAGACTTTTAGTGATTAGTAATCAAATTATTAAAATGACCCAGAACATGTAAACGATTTAAGCCATTAGCAGACATAAACTTCTAATAGCTATCCTAGAAACTCTTTTTCTAAATAGTGTATAAATGATTGCATTATTGCAATTGGTAGATTATGTTTTCAGTTCAGAAACAATTACATTGAAAAGTTTCTTAAAATCAAAATTTTGCAAAAAATGTAATCCATTAATCATAACAGGCTCCAAATCATATTAATGGCAAAACATTGAGATGTTTAACCTGGTGACTTACATGAGGACATGAGGAGGAATTAAGTTTCTGACTGCTCGTAGAGTGCCATGATCTGTCACTGTTGACTTAGTGCTTGTGATGCTATAAATCTGAAAGAAACAGACTTAACATTACCTGGAACCTGCTTCTGAAATCTTCCTCACCATACTATCAACACTAATAAAAGAGAAAAATGGTAATTGGCATACGATGATACCCTTTTCATTGGCTAATCAGGGCTATATGCAAATTAACTGCCAAGATTGGCAGTTAACTGCCAACTAAGATTGGCAGTTAACTGTCAACAAGATGGCGGTTAATTTGCATATGTAGGCACAATGCAGGGAGGCGAAAGGGAAAGCAGGAAGAAGCCCCCTGCCACTGACAGTGATTGGAAACCCAGGGGGGAGCTAAGAGCTGGGGGGCCGGGCAAAGGCGGCCCCCCCAGCCATGATAGGAGAATCAGGTGCCTTTTCCGCCCTGGCCAGTGATAGCAGGAAGTAGGGGTGGAGCCAGCGATGGGAGCTGGGCACGGTAGAAGCTGGCAGTCCCAGGAGCTAGGGGCCCCTTGCCTGGGCCTAATGCGAAGCCCACGATCGCGGGGCCGCTGCAGCTGTGGGTCCCCGCTGCCCAGGCTGGATGCCTCAGCCAGAGGCGTCAGGCCTGGGCAAGGGGCAAATCCTGCGATTGGAGGGTGATGGGGGTCAATGCCTGAGGGCTCCCAGTATGTGAGAGGGGTCAGGCTGGGCTGAGGGACACTCCCCCCCACACACACACCCAGTGCACGAATTTTGTGCACCGGGCCCCTAGTAGAACATAATGATGTAAATCCTCCAGAATTAACACCATTAACATTATTTTTTTGTTAATCCTCAACTGAGGAAATGTGTTTATTGATTTAAGAGATAGGGAAGCCCAGCTGGCATGGCTCAGTGGTTGAATGTCAACCTATGAACCCAGGAGGTCAGGGTTCCATTCCAGTCAGGGCATATGCCTGGGTTGTGGGCTCAATCCCCAATGTGAAGTGTTCAGGAGGCAGCCTATCAATGATTCTCTCTCATCATTGATGTTTCTCTCACTCTCTTCCTCTCCTTTTCTCTCTGAAATCAATTTAAATATATATCTCATATAGTAAAAGGGTAATATGTAAATTGACTGAATGGTAGAACCACCAGTCGGCAGAGGTGGGGACAGCAGCTGGCCTCCCTCTGTGGGTGGCCATCAGTAGGACATCCCCTGAGGACTCCTGGGCTGTGAGAGGGCGCAGAATGGGCTGAGGGACCCCTTGCCCCCTACAGTGCACAAATTGACCAATTTCCATGCACCAGGCCTCATATGTGTAATATATATATATATTACAAAGTGTCCCCTCAGGAGTTCGACTGGGAGACTGGGAGACCAGGAGACTGGGATACCAGGAGCTCAATTACTCACTATGACGTGTGCTGACCTGCTGACCACAAGGGGGCAGCGTGGAATGAAGAAGGCCCTGGCCAGCCAGCAGCTGGAAGGCCCCGATTGGCCCTGATCACTAGCCAGGCCTAGGGACACTACCTGTGCAAGAAATTCACCTCTAGTATATATACCACTGATGGCGAACCTATGACACGCGTGTCAGAGGTGACACACAAACTCATTTTTTTGGTTGATTTTACTTTGTTAAATGGCATTTAAATATATAAATTAAATATCAAAAATATAAGTCTTTGTTTTACCATGGTTGTAAATATCAAAAAGTTTTTATATGTGACACGGCACCAGAGTTAAGTTAGGGTTTTTCAAACTGCTGACATGCTGAGCTCAAAAGGTTCGCCATCACTGATATATACTATACTAGTAAAGAGAGATAGGGGAAGGAAAAGGGACAGAGAAAGAGAGAGAAACATCAATGTGAAAGAGAAACATTAATCGGGTGCTCCCTGTATGTGCCCTAACTGTAGATGGAACCCTCAAACTGGGTATGTGGCCTGATTGGGAATTCAACTCACCACCATTCAGTGCACAGGATGATGTTCCAACCAACTGAGCCACACCAGTTAGGGTGATTATTAACATTTTTACTAGCCAATCTTGGGAGCTCTTTATAAATTTGTAATACATTTTAAATTTCAATGTGATAAGATGATTGGCTTTTTTTTCCCCAATACAAAACTTAATAAAGGGTGTTTTTTTGTTTTGTTTTGTTTTGTTTTTGTTTTTTGTTTTTCGCATTTTAGCAGTAGTTAACCATTCATGTAACACTTCCCATATTTACCCTAAATGAGTAATATCTGCTTAAGATATGAGTTCTATTTTCTAGTCAACCAATTCTGTCAGTGTTTCAAAGAAGATTTCAGAGGTTTAGTGTATCAAGGGAAAATACGTCAAGTGTTAAAGTAAAACATGAAAACATATATTATAAATAATAACTTAAATTCAAAATTAAGTTTGTTTCTCATTTACATAAATTATATATATTTCCTCTGGATGAATGCCATTTTCAGTCCAACCAGGGGCCTTTTAACCAATGATCAGACTCTCATGTTTACTGAACTAAACTTCCTCTTTTAAAATAGGGGTTGAATTGGGGCTGGGGCTGGGGGAGGCGCTTAGCTATCAGAAGTTGGCATAATCTGTGAAAGAAGCAGTAAATGTCCTAGCATCAATACATCTTATGTCATCTTAATGCCAGTTTTCTTGGTCTGCCATAATGAAGTATCACAGACTGGGTGGTTTAAACAATAGAAATATATTTTCCCACCATTCAGGAGGCCAAAATCAAGGACATAATTGGCTTCTTCTGAAGTCTATAATAAAGAATCTGCTCCATCCTTCTCTCTTAACTCTGGTGGTTGCTGGCAATACTGGGCACTCCTCATCTTGTGGAAGCATCTTCACATACTATTCTCCTTGTTTATTTGTCTCCGAATGTCTCCTTTTTCTACAGGCATCAGTCCATTGGAGTAGGGATTCATCCTACTACAGTACAAATCCATCTAACTAATTACATCTTCAGTGACCCTATTTCTATATAAGGTTACATTGTAAGGCACTAGAGGTTAGCACTTCAACACATGAATTTAGAGGACACAGTTCAACATAGAACACTGCCAAACTCTCAATCCCTGTGAACTTAGGCAGATTACTTCATTCTGTCTGTTCTTTTATTGAAAAATATAGTAAAAGCAATACTACCCACGTCATTAGATTTAACTATGCCATACACACATAAGACATCTAAATACATTTCTGTTATTACTAATAGTAATTGTCTAGTATGTCTTCTCTATAGTTTGATTTCCATGTATTCACATGTTTCATTTAACCTTAACTTTTTATCTATGCAAGAAAATCTATGAGAACTTTTTTAAAAAAAGGAAATACTACTATCCAAGTACATTTTTAAAAAAGCATTTGTTAATGTGCAGTTGCAAAAGCATTCTAGATATCCTGATACATCTTTATATAGTACCTTGGTTATTTAGTAGTATTCTACAAAAACATTCTAGATATCCTGATACATCCTATATAATAAAAGGCTAATATGCAAATTGACCAAACGGCAGAATGACCGGTCGCTATGACACATACTGACCACCAAGGGGCAGATGTTCAATGCAAGAGCTGCCCCCTGTTGGTCAGTGTGCTCCCAGTGAGGGAGCGCCACTCAGCCAGAAGCCCTGAGCCGGGCTCACGGCTGGTGAGCGCAGTGGCCGTGGCGGGAGCCTCTCCTGCCTCCACAGCAGTTCTAAGGATGTCCGACTGCTGGCTTATGCCCACTCTCCAAGGGGAGGAGGCTTAAGCCATCAGTTGGACATCCCCTGAGGGTTCCCGGGCTGTGAGAGGGCGCAAGCAGGGCTGAGGGCCTCCTTCACCAACTGCACAAATTTCATGTACTGGGCCTCTAGTTTTTATATAGTTATCTTCATTATTTAGTAGTAAAATTTCATGTATGATATACATTCAGAACACACAATTGCTTAAAAGTAACAGAGTAACAAGACTGATACTTATAATTTTTCCATTATACATTTAACATGAGGAAATGTACATAGTGAATATTAAAGTTCAAAAAATGAGGTCAAATACAATTTTGGGTTTACCCTATCAAACAGATATATACTTTTTATATTTTGAAACATGTTACATATTTTGCAACATTTCCTGAAAATTCCATACCAATACGAATTAAGTTACTTAACAGAAGTATTTATACTACTATATTATGAGAAGCTTCATTAGTTTTTCTTTGATAATTAGCTATAACTGCACCAAAAATTATTTAGCTATAATGACACAAAGGGTCTCAGGAAAGTCAGCACTCATGAATACGTGTTGTGAGTAAATTGAATTGAAAAAGCCTTGATTAAGCAATACATACCCGATTTCATATAAAAGTGCTGATTTCTCCCTGAAGAACAATACAGTCTCCATTAAAATGGGAACATTTCATATGAATATAAAATTAATTTTAAAAATGTATTTCTATTATGCCCCTGACTAGAATAAAAAGCATATACTATCTCACACATATTCAAATTCGGGTGAATTAATATTGCTGTCATACATCAATAATCCAATTACCAAATCTTAGTTAAACAGGTTCATTAAATACAATAGGACCAATTGAAAGACTTCTCTTCCCTTAGCACAATCTTAGAATTTTTTTCATATTATAATTGGATATATACAGGGATGGGCAAAAATAGGTTTATAACCCTAGCCAGTGTTGTTCAGTGGTTGGAGCATCTTCCCATACACCAAAAGGTTTCAGTTTCAATACTTGATCAGTCCACATATGTAGGTTGTGGATTCGATCCACTGGTCAGGGCACTTACAGGAGGCAACTGACCACATCAATGTTTCTTTCTTTCTCTCTCTCTCTCTCTCTCTCTCTCTCTCTCTCTCTCTCTCTCCTCCATGCTCTCTCTAAAAATCAATAAAAGCATGTCCTCAGGTGAGGATTTCTTTTAAAAGTAGGTTTATAGTTGTGAGTACACAAAGCACAGAGTTAATAAAGCTATTGTAATAATCATAACCTGCACTTTTCATATGAACCTCTTTTTCCATATGAACAACAGTAAGCCTACTTTTGCCCAGCCCTGAATTGTTAAGACTCATAATATTTTTAAAGGAAACTTGGCTAAAAAGAATGAAATGGAAAGCAAAGCGGGAAAAAGAAATGTGAAATAACAGGAGAGTAACTGGAGCGCATGCTTCCCAGTATTCATACCGATAGGCTGGAGAAAGGCCTTCTTAATGTGCACTCTAAGCACACTTTGGCATATGTATTTCAACACGAGCATCCTTTTTAGTATGAGCCTTGAGGGAAGTTTGCAGATAAATTTCAGACCTAATTTTTATTACACTTTCACAGGATATACTGCATGGTGATGGGACACATGTAAGCAAATAGTGAAAAGGATTTGTGTGATATAAGTATTTGGTGCATCATCCTTCCCTAGATCCCTAATCCAAGTACCCCATCCGGTAATAGTGGTTATGGATATGGAGTGGTCCTTTGCTTCATCCTTAATAATACTCTAGCTCCTCTGCTACCTATAGGTAATGAAGTCCTCTCTATGCACAAGGTAATCTGAAGATCAAGCTTAACTCTCCAAGATCAAGCCATCTTCATTTGAAAGTCAGCCTACTTAAACCTGTGATTAACCAGTTATACTGTAAATTTGAACCTAATAAAAAACAATCTAATCTTGGTCCTGCTGTGAGTTCAGGAAAAACAGCAAAAAGGTAAAGGAAAGACATGCAATATTATTTGATTGATCTTGATATCTTCTTGTCCAATGTCAAATTTACTAGACAATTATATTAGGTTGTTTTCTGTTTTGTTATATTCATGGGATCAGCCTCCAAGAAAACATTCCCATCTATACTTCACACGTCAGTTAACAACCAATATAATTTAGCTGCTATAATATATAAATGCTATTCAACTTTATATTTATATTGTATTTTTCATATATCATTACTCCTCCAATAGATTCTGACTATTTAGAAGTGAACATCTTATCATAGATAGATTTTTAGTTCCACACCACAATTCTTATGTATGGAAAATTGTGACTTTAAGTGGCTCACTAAAAAATGGTCACACTTATAAATATTAGTTATTGACTCTCTATTAAGTATTGCAGGGGAGTCCAACCAGTTTTAGGCTAGGATTATTAAATGGAGTTGAACTTGTTCGATATTTCTAGTTATTCTAAACTAGGAGTAGATTTGAAGTAATTCTTCTATTTTAAAATTATTTTTCTTCAAAAGAGCCAAGATTAACATAATTAGAAACTGTGACATGCTAACTTCCCAAGATGGGCAGCAAAGTGACTGGTTGTCATTTTGCCCAGCCTTTGTTCCTAAAATAGATGTGTGTGTGTTTTTCCATCATGAAAATTATGACTTTCTTGTTAAAGCTTTATGCATACAACCGGAATTAAAGAAATCTGGCCTGAAATGTTGGAATAAAATAATTTCTGTTTATTTGCCATAAACCAGCATTCCTTGCTTCACTTAAAGGGGATCTGTTGAAAAAGAAAATAGACTCAAATGATTTTCAGATGTGAATGGGTTTCTATGTAGTCACCTGGTCTAGGAAACAATCACACTTTGTTTACAATCTATTTACCATTACAAAGTCCCCATGCTCACCATGCTTCAATGGTCATAGCCTTCCAGACCATTCTTCAGGTTTCCTTGCTCAGGTCAATGGAATCAATACTATTAACTTCTTGCAATGTTGTATGTGCTAAATGAATCCCTTCTTGGAGAAATGTTATCAATGTGCTATGAAAGGAAATGTGAGCTTAAGGAATCCCAGGGTGGGAAAGGAACTCAGGATCATTTACTTTAGTCCACTGAAATGTGTTGTGGAATCCCCCCTCCATAATATTTGACAAGTCCTCATGAGGTTTGGAGAAGAAAACTTTTTTGTTTTGTTTTTTGTTTATTTTTATTAAATCTTTATTGTTCAGATTATTACATTTGTTCCTCTTCCCCCCCCATAACTCCCCTCCTTCCAGTTCCCACCCCACCCTCTGCCCTCACTCCCCACCCACTGTCCTCATCCATAGGTGCACGAGTTTTGTCCAGTGTCTTCCCGCATCTCGCACACCCCTTTCCCCCCAAGAATAGTCAGTCCATTCCCTTTCTATGTCCCTGATTCTATTATAATCAACAGTTCATTCTGTTCATCAGATTGTTTATTCACTTGATTCTTAGATTCACTTGTCAATAGATGCATATTTGTTGTTCATAATTTGTATCTTTACCTTTTTCTTCCTCTTCCTCTTCTTAAAGGATACCTTTCAGCATTTCATATAATACTGGTTTTGTGGTGATGAACTCCTTTAGCTTTTCCTTATCTGTGAAGCTCTTTATCTGACCTTCAATTCTGAATGATAGCTTTGCTGGGTAATGTAATCTTGGTTGTAGGTTCTTGGTATTCATCACTTTGAATATTTCATGCCACTCCCTTCTGGCCTGCAAAGTTTCTGTTGAGAAATCAGCTGACCATCCTATGGGTACTCCCTTGTAAGTAACTGACTGTCTTTCTCTTGCTGCTTTTAAGATTCTCTCTTTGTCTTTTGCTCTTGGCATTTTAATTATTATATGTCTTGGTGTGGTCCTCTTGGGATTCCTTTTGTTTGGAGTTCTCTGTGCTTCCTGGACATGTAAGTCTATTTCTTTCACCAGGTGGGGGAAGTTTTCTGTCATTATTTCTTCAAATAGGTTTTCAATATCTTGCTCTCTCTCTTCTTCTGGCACCTTTATAATTCGGATGTTGGTACACTTGAAGCTGTCCCAGAGGCTACTTACACTATCTTCATATTTTTGGGATCTTTTTTCTTTTTTCTTTTTCAGTTGGCTTTTTTTTGTTTCTTCGTATTTCAAATCTTTGACTTGATTCTTGGGATCCTCTTGTCTGCTGTTGGATCTCTGTATATTATTTTTTATTTCAGTCAGTGTATGCTTAATTTCTAGTTGGTCTTTTTTCATATCCTCCAGGGTATTTTTTTGCCTATTTTTTCATTGAAAAAAAATTGCATATTGAAAACCCCCTGAAATGCCATATCGTTAAGCCAATTCTATAGTATAACAGAAGCTTACAATTTGGGTTTTGTGGTTTGGCTTCTCTTCTCTTCTCTTCTCTTCTCTTCTCTTCTCTTCTCTTCTTTCTCTTCTCTTATTTTTCTCTTCTCTTTCTTTCTTCCTTCCTTCCTTCCTTCCTTCCTTCCTTCCTTCCTTCCATCTTTCTTTCTTTCTTTCTTTCTTTCTTTCTTTCTTTCTTTCTTTCTTTCTTTCTTTCTTTCTTTCTTTCTTTCTTTCTTTCTTTCTTTTGAGTTTAAAGCTTCCTATTTTATTTTTATATTTTTTAGTTTTTTTCTTTTTTTTAATTAAATCTTTATTGTTCAGATTACTACAGTTGTTCCTCTTTTTTTCCCCCATAGCTCTCCTCCACCTAGTTCCCACCCCACCTTCTGCCCTTACCCCTCCCACTGTCCTCATCCATAGGTATACGATTTTTGTCCAGTTCCTTCCTGCACCCCCACACCCCTTTCCCCCCAAGAATTGTCAGTCCACTCCCTTTCCATGCCCCTGGTTCTATTATATTCACCAGTTTACTCTGTTCTTCAGATATTTTATTCACTTGATCTTTAGATTCACTTGTTGATAGATATGTATTTGCTGTTAATAATTTTTATCTTTACCTTTTCCTTCTTCCTATTCTTAAAGAATACCTTTCAGCATTTCATATAATGCTGGTTTGGTGGTGATGAACTCCTTTAGCTTTTCCTTATCTGTGAAGCTCTTTATCTGACCTTCAATTCTGAATGATAGCTTTGCTGGATAAAGTAATCTTGGTTGTAGATTCTTGGCATTCATCACTATCTTCGTATTTTTGGATTCTTTTTTCATTTTGCTTTTCCAGTTGGGTGTTTTTTGCTTCTTCACATTTCAAATCTTTGACTTGATTCTTGCGCTCCTCTGGTCTGCTTTTGGGAGTCTGTATAGTATTCTTTATTTCAGTCAGTGTATGCTTAATTTCTAGTTGGTTCTTTATCATAACATCAAGGGTCTCATTAGATTTCTTGTAGATCTCAATAAGTTTATCGGCGGCTTCTAGACAGTTCTTGAGAGACCTTAAAAGTGTGGTTCTGAACTATATATCTTCCATTGACAATTTTGTCCTGTTTCTTTGTCTCCGCATTTTTTAATGCTTTCTTGGTGCACCCCCTAGTGGTCTTTGTGCTCAGTCTTGTTGTAGTTAAGGATTGATTGTTGTAGTTAATACTAGGGGGATTTGACCTCCAGGCCAGCTGGCTGTGAGAGTCAGCTGTGTCTGCAGTGGGAAAACTTCTGTCCTCTAGGGAGGTGCTAATCTAGCCTTTGCCTAAGGCTATCCGGCAAATGGCTCTGTGCAGGGCTTGGGCAGGGCGGGTCCCACAGGATCAACAGGGCGGGTGGAGAGAGCAGTTATGGCTGCTCTCAGTCCCATCCCCAGAGGCTCTGCCTCTTAGAGTCCCAGCAACCACTGCAAACCTCGGAGAGAAAGCTGCCCTCGGGTTCCGACCGATGCCAGACAGTCCCGCTTCTCCTGTATGAGTTTGGGTCCCTAGAGACTCACCCAGAACTGGAGCTCAGGGCCTGAGCCTCCCTCCTGATTGAAAACGACAACTGTGCCCTCAGCCACCAGCCCACTCCGCGCGCACCTCTGCACCTTTGTATTTTCCGCACTGCGCCTCCTCTGAGTCTCGGTATGCTGTTCTCTTTCCTTCTAGTTGAAGAATTTCCCCTCAGCCAGCTTTCCTGTGGTTCTGGGTGATGTCCGTTCCGTCTTTTAGTTGTATTTTTGAAGTGGTTGTGCGAGGCAGCATTCTCCAGTGTTTACCTATGTCGCCATCTTTGTTCTCTCAACAAGAAATCTTTTAATGATGTCATTTATGTTCATGTGTAAGGAATAGAAGTATTGTTTCGCTCTCATGGTCTATGGCATTTTCAATGTCTTAGTCAGTGGAATCCACCATTGTCAGTGTAACTCAGCCCTGAAAGCTTGGAAGAAGGCCTAGATAGAGCTAAAAAGTTGGGCAACTTTCCTCTCTACAAGACTCTAAGCACACCCAGTTTCCTAAAAGTGTAGAAATTCTTAATTAAGAAATATAAATTTATATAGATTCTGTCTTATCTACCTGGTATAATTTGAGCAGGTCAGAGAAGGCTATTCAAATTGCAAAGCTCATAATTCCACCATAAAGAACCTTTCATTTTGTTAAACAGTAGCCTTTAATTTTTCTGTAAAAAAAATAATTATGGAAAGGTTTAGGTTATAAATTTGATTATATATATATATATAATATGAATGTCTCTCTTAGAGAAATGACTGACCAATATATAAACAATTAGAACAACAACAAACTAAAGAAAGGGGAGAAGATGAACCTGGAGAGAGAAGGTACCTATCTAAAACATAGTGAATAGTAATGGCAACTTCAGAACTTCAGGGCAAGCCTGGTCTACATCCACTCTAAGCTACCAGATAGCCTTTTAAAAGTCCTTCCATTATACTCTCGTTATTATAAACCAATAGGCTCAATCATATTGTCAGTAGCTATTGCTTAATTTTTCTTACCACTCCATGGAACCATATGACATAATCCATAACAACTTTAGACAGTGGCAGGTGTGATATGTAATTCCTACTGATCACAGAGTCTCAGACATTGCTATGACCTGGACCCAGTCTCTACAGTCTGTCAGATAGCAAGCTTTTATTATGTACCTGCCATGTGCCAGGCACCAGGTAGAGTTCAGGTCAGGCTCCTGAAAGACAGCGAAAGACCCTGACTTCATAAGGCTTAAACCCTAGAGATAAAGAGGGACATTCGGTAAGACACAGAAAGCCTATCCCAAGGCCCACCTTATGTCTCTCCCCCGGTAAGAGTGCGGAGGAGTGTTACCTGGAAGAGGTACTGGAGAGCCACAAGTGTACTCCAGGTACAGGGAACACCATGCCATGGCCCGAGGCAGGAAAGGCAAAGATGCTTACAGGGAAGAAACCAGGAGGACTAGAACAGAGTGAATGGGTGTTCCAAGGGCTGAAGCTGGATACGCACATCACGCAGGGTTTTGTATAGCAGGGGTTTGAGATTTGAGCTTCAGTGTGATATATAGCTATTAAATGACTGTAAACTATCTGGTGACTGTGTTGGAATTATTGTCTTTTACTTTAAGTGTACCTCTGGATACAATTTTCAAATTGAATTGAATAATGTAAGATAGGAGGTGGAGGCAGGTACAAAAGATTGGATATTAGTGACCTAAAAACGATATTAACAAAGAAAATATTAGTGACCTAAACAAAGAGTGATATTAGGAATAAAATGAACACATTCGTACAGTATGATACAGATAAATGATATGAGGATGAAGCCAAGGATTATGAATATTGGGTGTAAGGTGAAGCCACATAATTAATAGGGAAGAGAAGGAGCTGCTTTGACTAGGAGGTGGGGAGATCTATGAATAATCATATGGACACTGATTCAAGAGGAATTGTGTGGACGTTTGAATCTGAAAGGTCTTTGGTGCAGAAGTGAGATCTGAGCTCTAAATTAACATTTGGGAAAAGGTATATTTGAAGCCTCCGGAAAGCCACTATTTACTCCCTCAGGAGTAAATACAAGACAGTAAAAGAGGAGTCCATTGAAACTAGCCTTGTGAATGTCAACATTTACTGACTGAGTTGATCTGAGAGGAAAACAGCAGAGATGTATGGAGGAAAAAATAAAAAACAGAAAAAGCATCACAAATACCTGACATTAAGGTCATTTAGAACCTAACTCATCCATATGTGGTAAGTGGTTATCTTTTAGAATATTATGGAGAGATTAAATTGAAGACTACAAAATTTCTATTGATTTAGTGACATGAAGGTCATTGGTGAACTTGGCAAGCTATGTGCAATTAATTAGCAGATATATAAAAACCTCAAATCCCAAAGGAATGATCATTTTGTCCTCAAACTCTTTTAACAGATAGAAACAGGTTTAGAGCATTTAAGTAAGTCTCCCAAAGTCACACAGCCATTTCATAGCAGAACGTGAGCTGGGTCCTCTCCCACCATTCTTCCCAGTACATTTTGGTCACTGATATTTTTTAATCCTGCAGTATGAAGTGTAAGTTTTAATTAAAATGCACCTACGATTACTCAAAACGGTAATAATGGAGTTCATTTATTTAGAACAATATAACTTTTTCCCTAAATATTAATAGGATTTAGTAAATGAAGATATTTCCGTGCAAGAACTCAAGAAGTGCTCTACATCAAAGGGTCCACCAAAGAGGATCAGAAGTGTCCAGTCTGGAGAGATTAAATTGAAGACTAAAAAATAGATAGAGTATGAGGCATGTGAAAGACATCTTTTATTTTGACATTTAAGAAAAGCTACCAATGGCTCAGTTAAAAATTACAAACAAACATCCTGTAAAACGTCATGTCAAAACAAAAAGCTCCACACACCATCTCACAGTGGTTTATCAGAAAGTATTTGAAAATGGTTACATGCCATTACTTTTTTTC
The DNA here is from genome assembly GCF_963259705.1 of Myotis daubentonii. Classification (NCBI taxonomy): domain Eukaryota; kingdom Metazoa; phylum Chordata; class Mammalia; order Chiroptera; family Vespertilionidae; genus Myotis; species Myotis daubentonii. The sequence goes on from NC_081842.1 coordinate 132,639,871, forward strand.
ATTTTGGTAAGATGAAAACAACAACACAATTTTTTTGTGTGTGTTAACAATGTACTCTCTCAGACTAAGACCTTGTATTCCAACTTGAAGCCTAGGGCAACATTTTTATAGCTGAATTATAAATCTCTGAAAATAGAGATTTATAATGGAAATTCTACAAACCCATACCTAATAGATCTCTACTACCTGGAGACTCTCTAATGAAAGGCAAGCTCTAAGACTTTCTCCCAGAAAACTTTGCTAATAAGATTAAATGATGAAAGGGTGTCCAGACAAAATATTTAAGATATAACGTTTTTGTTTTTGTTTTTAAATCAGCCCATTACAGTGGGTCTTACACACTGAAAAACATAAACAAAAGAATCTGTTACAGCTGGATAGAAGAATTTGAGATATGAAAAATTCTTTTAGGAAATGATGGGTTATTAAGGTATGGACTATAATATCATCGTCAATCTATAAAACTTTTACAACCTAGTCTTATTTGCACAGAGATTACATCCCCAAAGCTCAGTGCCAAAGACACATGTTAATAAGCTCACAACTTTTAATTAAGCAATATGTAATAGTAGATTCCCATTAAGCTGTGATTTGTGGGCTAGTTCATTACAGTGGGCCCCAACCGCCAGACACATATTCAATACGAATCAAGCAGTCTGCATATTATTCAGCTTAATGTGAGCTTACCAGTAATGTTTTATTGCCAGTTCAGGAGAGTGGTTCATAGAAAGCATTTTTCCCCAAAAGACTAGGACAGAGATCAAAGCCTAATGACCCCATGGTGCTTGTTTAATGAAACGGCTCATCTGCATTGTTTATTTGCATAACACAGTAATTACTCATAGAGTTAATTATCATACATATGATTATCTGACCTGAGGGGTTAGAGTTTTTATTGTCATAAACCCATAGAGGGCAGCCCTGGTAGTTGGTTTGGGTAGTTGGGAGCAAGATTAAATTCCCTTTCATTTTAGTTCGGTTGGGAAAGAAAGTGTTATGCAATTAATGGTCTAAGGAGAATTGATTAAGTGCAAAGAAAACGAGGCTAAATCTTTCCTCCATAAGGTAAATTCTCCAGGAAGTAAAGTGTTAATTCTAAAAAATAAAGTCATGGAAAAATAATGGGAGAGTATGATCCATAATTGAGAACATTTTTGGTGTAGAGAGGGGGACCAGATAGAGGAAAAACCTATATTTGACTGCATACACAATAAAAACTCTTTACATAAAATATAATTTCCAATACCTTTAAAAAATGAATAAGGTATAAAAACTAGAGTAGAAATATTTGAATTAATCATTTAATCAATAATCCAATTACTCATTGAATAAATATTTATTCAACACTAGTGTGCCATTTTATCTGCTACATTTATACATTAATGTACATACAATTATTATTTATTTATTTGATACACACATAGATATATATTTGATATATATATATATATGTATATACATATATATCTTAATACAGACAAAAATGCTTTACCAAATATATAAAATACTTTTTTAAATACTTTTGTTAATTTTTTTAGAGGGAGAGTAAGGGAGAAGGAAAGGGAGAGAGAGAGAAACATCAATCCATTGCCACCTGCATGTCCCCCACTGGGGATGGAGCCCACAACCCAGGCATGTGCCCTGACCAAGAATCAAACTGTGACCTCCTGTTGCATGGGTCTACACTCAACCACTGAGCCACACCAGCCAGGCTCATTTTTTTCTATTGATTATGCAGTCCTAATCTTAGAAATTCTCTCTACATATCTCTGGGTGTATGGAATGATGCCCAGCCAACTGAACCACACCAACCAGAGCACAGACATCAAATTCTTATACTTGTTTTGTGCTTATTTTCAGTTTTTTATTCGATTAAATTTATTTGTCTACTTATATCTATTTCAGTAAAGTATTTTGAAATTAATGCTGTTCTGTGTTTATTTTGCTTCAGCTGCTGTTTATTGAGATACAGGTAGGCTCTGTAGCAACAGGCCCAGAGGCAGCTGCAGTAGTGGGGGAAATGAAAGCGAGGGTGTTTGTCTGCACCCGCAGAGTGGAGCAGGAACAGAAGTGCACAGTGCAGGACAGGTGGGAGTGTGGGAAGCTGAGGGGATTGGAGAAGCAAGTGGAGGGCAGGGCCAGAGTCTCGGGAAACTGGAACCACTGGCCTCTCCAGCTGGCTCTCTCCTGGCCCCAGGCCAGGCTTCGGGGTTCTCTGGGAACTGAAGGGAGTGTACAAAGGAGGAGAAGCAGGAGCTTTGCCCTCAATGCTAAGCTCTGGAGCCTCCAGTCCTACACCCTGTCCCTGTTGCTTGGGTGGGGCCGTAAGATGGGCAGCCTGGCTCTGGGCTACCTCACCTGAGCACGATTTAAAAATGGCCATGTTTACAGAGGCATCCATCTTCTTCCTTGGTGTCCCAGCCCACCAGTGCCACACGGCAGCCCCAAGTGCACTCTACCCTCATTGCTGGCCTAGGGGTGGGTTGTGGGGAGGAGATGAGAGGGGGCTGAATGAGGGGCTCTGAGGCCCATCACTGCACAGGCACTACAGCATGACGTTGGTGAAGCCTGAGCCGGATGCCACCCAGTCAGCACGATGACCCCATCTCCCTTTTTGAAGAAGCCTCAGTCCTTGCCAGCATTCATGGCCTAGTTCACCCGGAGGTCCACTGGGCCAAGTTCTCAGCCCAGGCGTCCTGCACTGGGTCCTTATACACCACAGGGTAGATGCCACGGTACAGGTGAGCCTGGAGAGCTGTCTGATGATTAAGGGTCACAGCAATGAGGAGAGCACTGGTGAGTACCTGGTCACCTGGTGAGCAGACCTGCCAGGCGTGGTGAGGACAATTATGACCCCATTGGGGTACTTGAAGAAGGGCCCCACAGCGCCCTAAGCAGCGGCTTCTGTGGGGAGTGGGAGCCAGCCAGTTCCTCAAATAATTGCAGGTGGTAGATGCCGCCTCTGCCTCACCCGCCATCAGGCACTGCATGCGCACAGCCTCCAGGGTTGGTCCCCCATGTCCGTCTCTCCGGACAGCATGACGCAGTCGGCTCCATCCAGGACCACATTGGCCACATCACTGCCCTCAGCCCCGGTGGGACCCGCTGCTCTCCAGCACCTGCGTGGCACAGATGACAGGCTCCCCGGCTTGGATGCACCGTCTGATCATCATCTTTTGAGCAAGGAAGACCTTCTCTGCAGGAATCTCAATGACTAGACCCCCACTGAGCTACCATGAGCGCATCACTGACTTCCAGAATTTCATCAAACCTCCGAACCCCCTTGTGGTTCTCGGTTTTGCGGATTACCTTGATGTTCTTTCCTTTTCTTCCAGAACCTTTCTGACTCAGTGGACATCGGATGCCTTGTGGATGAAAGAGACACCATATCTGCATCCTGCTCTACCCCCAAATTCAGATCCTGGATGTTCTTTTCTGACCGGCAGGCATGTCCACAGCAGTGCCAGGGAAGTTCACACCCTTCTTGCTGCCCAAAGAGCCACCATTCTCCACCCCTGTCACCAAGAAGTCAGCACCTTTCTTCTTCGCCTGCAGAGACATAAGTCCACCATCCACCTAGATCTTGCTGCCCACTTCCACCACCTCGCAAATGTTCTTGGAGTCCCTCCACACGGTGTTTTCCTCACACTCTCACATATGCCTTATCCAGTATGATCTTGAGAGTGGCCCCTTTTTTTCAGCTTCTCCTCCAGGGTCTTGCTGCCCTTGATGAGCCCAGTTAGATCTCAGGTCCTTTAGGGTCCAGGGTCACAGCAACAGGCCGGTAGAGAACGGGATCAAGAGTAAAGCTTTCTGAGGCCCTGCATGTTCTTGATGGTCTCTGCATGGTACTCGTGAGTTACAGGAAAGAAGTTCAGACGAGCCACATTCATTGCAGACTTAATCTTCTCCTTCAACATCTCCACTGATCGGGAAGCCTGGCCAAAAGTTGCCAGTGTTCCGAGCTGTGATGAACGGTGAGTCAATGTCAGGGCCACACCTGTGTTCCAGGAACGCGTCAGCCCTGGCCACATGCAGCTGCTGGGTCTGAATGAAGGCAATGAGCACAGCACTGTGGGGCTTCCAAGTGGCTCCTCCCGGTGGTCCAGCTCAGGCTGCTGTAGAGAGAGAGGTTTGGAGGCTCCCAGGGCAGTGGTGTTACTCCTGTGCCGAAATAAATGCTGTTTTAAAATCCATTTTAAATTATGTTTGCCCAGCTCTCTTGCACTATTTTTTTTCTCTTTTGTGTATTAATAATATACTGGAATATGTTGGAGATATTTGTTGGGTGGAAAAAAGATATATTCAGGTTTTTTTGCCCATTTTCAAATGAATTATTTGTGTTTTTGCTATTAAATTGTATGAGTTTTTAATACATATTTGGGATATTAATCCCTTCTCAGATATATGGCTTGCAAATGTTTTCTCCCATTTGATAGGTTGTCTTTGATTTTGCTGATGCCTTTCTTTGCTGTGAAGATGGTTTTAGGTTTGATGTTGATTACTGATTATTTTGTTTGTGCTTTTGGTGTCATTCCTAAAATATGCCAAGATCAATGTGGAGGAGCTTCTGCCCTGTATTTTCTTCTGGTACTTTTATGGTATTTGGGCTTATGTTTAAGGCTTTGATCTATTTCAAGTTAATTTGTTTAAATAATGTAAAATAGAGATACGATTTCATTTTTTGCTCTTGTTTTTCCGACACCATTTGCTGAAGACTCTCCTTTCCCAGTTGGGTGCTCTTGGCTCTTTTATCAAATACTAGAGGCCCATTGTATGAATTTGTGCATGGGTTGGGTCTGGCAGGCCTGTCCTGGGGTGGGGTGGCTGATCCGGGATGGGGCCAGTCAGGGGGAGGAGCCGGAGATGGTTGGTGGGGCTGATGGGGGCCCCGATCTGGCCAGTTGGCTGCCACAGTGTGCGTCATAGTGACCGGTTGTTCTGGTCGTTCCGATCATTCTGGTCATTCCCGTGTTTTGGTTGCTTGGCTTTATATAGAGAGGTTATTTAACTGTGTATGTGGGAGTTTAATTCTGGACTCTCTAATCTTTCCCATTGGTCTGGTCTATGTATTTATTTTTATGCCAGTAATATATAGAGTATATACCTATTTTTACCAGCATATTTTATATTTTCAGGTTTACTGTTATTGATTACTATTTTTTTTTGTTTCAGCTTGAAGACCTCTGTTGAGTATTTCTTATAAAGCAGGTCTAGTGGTGATGAACTCCCTTGGCTTTTATTTGGAAAAGCCCTTATCTCCTCTAAATTTCTGAAGAACAACTTTGCCATGTAAAATATTCTTGACTGGTATTTTTTGTTCTTCATTCAGCACTTTGAATATACCTTTCCACTCTCTTCTAGTCTGCAAGGTTTCTGCGGAGAAATCTGCGAGTTACCTCATGGTAGTTCCCTTATATGTGTGGAATTTTCTTGTCTTGGTGTTTTTAAAATTCTCTTTGATTTTAGACATTTTTTTTATATAATGCATTTTGGGGAAGATGTCTTTAGGTTGAATCTTTTGGGAGACTTATGAGCTTTATGAACTTAGATATCCAAATATTTTTCCAGATTTGGAAGTTCCTCAGCCATTAATTCTTTAAATAAGCTTTCTGTCCCTTTCTCTTTCTCTTCTTCTTTCTTGGACTACAATATACATAGATATTTTTACTTGATGGGAAATAAAAATTCACATGAGCTTTCTTCATTCTTTTTCCTTATTTTTTTCTTTGTTCTCTTCTGACTGCATAGTTCCAAATGACCTCTCTTCCACATCTCAAATTCTTGTTTTCCGCTTGATGAAGTCTGTTGTTGGCACTCTCTGTTTTTCTTTTTCTTTCCTTTTAGCCATTGTATTCTTCAAAATAAAGATTTTCTATTTAGTTCCTTTAATGATTTCTATCTGTCAGTCTTCCTATTTTTTCATATATCATTTTTCTGATTCTATTAAATTATCTTTCTGTTTTCTAAGAGGTCAATGAGCTTCCCCAAAACAACTATTTTGATCTTTTATCAGACAAATTGTAGATCTCTATTTCTTTGGGGTCCATTGTTGAAATATTATTGGGTTTTTGGTGATATTATGATTCCTTAATTTTTTATATTCCTTAGTCTTGAGCATTTGAAGAAGCAGTCCTCTATTGCATTCAATGTTTAAGCATTAACTTCAAGGATAAAAACACCTTCTATCAATCCTGCCAAGAATTCCCAGGCTTTCTAAACTTCCTATAAATATAACTGCTCCACATTTCTTCTTCCTCTTGCTGGTGGAAATTCTTAAGAATGTATGATTTTACTTGATCCTGCAAAGCCAGGTCAGGTTCTGACAGCCTGCTGTTTGCTTTCCCTGGGATGCAGTTAAATGCTCAAGTGTGTGTGCTTCCTCCCAGTCCTACAGTCAGGCTGGCTTTTTGCATATGCTCACTAGCTGTCTGCACATATTTGCTCTGTCTACTCTTTGGAGAACAAATGGGGGTCTAACCATGAGGTGGTGGTGGTGCGGGGGTGGGGGGAGGGTTGTGGGTGAGACAAGTGGAGCACTGGACGTGCCCATGGGCCAGTTGGAGAGATACACAGGTGAGGTGTCGCCAGTGGTTCACGGGCAGAATTCTTAACAGAGACTCAAAGCAATTAGGATCTGCCTGTTTTTTATTATCTTTAAGCCCTGGCTGCTGTTCTCCACACCCTTCTTTGCCTTTTAGTTGTGCAGCACACCACAGTATTTTGGCTGAGGCAAGAAGGAAGTAAGGCTCATTGACACAGTTGTGCACAGCTAGAGAAGCTGGGCACTCACTTGCAAACTCATTTTCCTGTGGACAAAATCACTGGCCAAGAGAGTTTCTCCTGGCACTTAGCTGTGCTTCAGGTAAAGTGAAACTGTTCCTCTTACCCTCCTAAGAGTGTCTAATCTTGGATTTTATTTTTAACCCCACAGTGTGCTGGACTTCAGGACTTTCACAAGGTATTCTTCCCAGTGTTTGACTATAAAATGTTGGGTGATTTGGGGTAAACATGGTAGAAAAGTCCTGCCCACGTTTTTGCTGATGTTACTCTTCTAAATCCTCTCAGAACAACTTATTGAATCAGCCTTCCCTTACTAAAATATTTGAATGGATAATAAATTCTATCAATAAAATTTTTTAAAATTTTTGCTTACTAATATTATGCACTGTATTAATATATTTTAACATGGGGCAGGGTCATTGCTCAATGATTTAGCAAACCCTATTTAGGAACAGGATATTTTAGGAACAGGATATTTTTCTTAATTTAGTTCTATGCAAAACTTGCTAATATTTTCTTCAGGTGTGTAATTATTGTGTATGTGTTTGTGTGAGTGTGTATGGATATGTGTACACATTACAATTAATGGTTATCCATCAGTCTTAAATATACATATACTAGAGGCCCAGTGCACAAAAATTTGTGCACTCAGAGGGGTCCCTCAGCCTGGCCTGTGCCCTCTCGCAGTCTGGGACCCCTCGGGGGATGTCCACCTGCTGTTTTAGGCCTGCTCCCCAAGGGTATCGGGCCTAAGCTGGCAGTTAGACATCCCTCTGGCAGCCCAGGAGCCCTCGAGGGATGTCCATTTTCCAGCAGGGACCAGGCCTAAGCTGCAGTCGGACATCCTTAGCGCTGCTGAGGAGGTGGGAGAGGCTCCTGCCATCACTGCTGTGCTGGCAGCCATCAGCCTGGCTTGTGGCTGAGCAGAGCTCCCCCTGTGGGAGTGCACTGACCAACAGGGGGAAGCTCCTGCATTGAGCGTCTGCCCTCTGGTGGTCAGTGTGTGTCATAGTGACCAGTCATTCCCAGTCGTTCTGCTGTTAGGGTCAATTTGCATATTACCTTTATTATATGCCTGGTGCATGGGTGGGGCTGGCTGGTTTGCCCTGAAGGGTGCCCCGGATCAGGGGTGGGGGTTCCACTGGGGTGCCTGGCCAGCCTGAGTGAGAGGCTGATGGCTGTTTTCAGGCTGGCCACACCCTCTTCAGGGTAGAGGGTCCTGCTTGGGTGCTTTGCCAGTCTAGGTGAGTGGCTGATGGCTGTTTACAGGCTGGCCAAGCCCCCAGAGGGGACCCTCACCCCATGAGGGTGTGGCCATCCTGGGTGAGGGGCTAATGGCTGTTTGCAGGCTGGCCACAGGCCCTAGCCACCCAAGCTCCCAGTGGAGGCTGGCTGGAAGCAGGTATCTGGGATTTATGTATCTTCTACAATTGAAACTTTGTTGCCTTTATCAGAGGCCACAGCCAGCCAAGGCAGGCGGGAAGCTTGGCTTTCTCCATCGCCAGGGCAACCAAGCCTCCTGCTTGCTCCAGCTCTGTGACTGCCAGCCACAATCTTGTTTGGGTTAATTTACATATAGTCACTCTGATTGGCTGTGGCTTGGGGCATAGCAAAGGTACGGTCAATTTGCATGTTTCTCTTTTATTAGATTAGACTAGAGGCCCAGTGCACAAAAATTTGTGCACTCGGTGGGGAGGGGGGGTCCCTCAGCCCGGCCTGTACCATCTCGCAGTCTGGGACCCCTCGGGAAATAACAGCCTGCTGGCTTAGGCCTGCTCCAAGGTAGCAGAGGGCAGGCACAATCCCTAGGTGCAGCCCCTGGTCGGGCTCAGAGCAGGGCCTATTGGGGAGTTTGGGCGCCGCCCACTGTCATGCACAGAGCAGGGCGGATCAGGAGGTTGCGATGCCACCTTCAGTCATGCTCAGGGTAGGGCCAATTGGGGGGTTGGGGCACTGCCCCCTGTCACACTCAAGGCAGGGTTGATGGGGAGGTTGCGGTGCCACCCCCTGTCACACACAGAGCAGGGCCAATCAGGGGGGTTGGGGCTCCATACCCTGTCACTCACAGAGCAGGTCGATCAGGGGTTTGGGGAGCTCCCCCCTGTCATGCACAGAGCAGGGCCGATAGGGGAGTTGGGGCACTGCCCCCTGTCACACACAGAGCAGAGTGGATCAGGGGGTTGGGGCGCCAGCCCCTATCACCCACAGAGCAGGGCCAATCAGGGGGTTGGGTTGCCGCCACTGTCACACTCAGGGCAGGGCCAATGGGGAGGTTATGGCTCTACCCCATCACACACAGAGCAGGGCCCATGGGGGGGGGGGGTTGGGGAGCTCCCCCCTATCAGGCACAGAGCAGGGCTGATCAGGGGGTTGGGGTGCCTTGCCCTGTCATGAACAGAGCAGGGCAGATAGGGAGGTTGTGGCCTCGCCCCCTGTCACACTGATCCTGGTGCCGGGAGGCCTCACAGCTCCTCTGATCCCGGTGCTGGGAGGCATATTACCCTTTTACTATATGGGATAGAGGCCTGGTGCACAGGTGGGGGCTGGCTGGTTTGCCCTGATGGGTGTCTTGGTTCAGGGTGGGGGTCCCCACTGGGGTGCCTGGCCAGCCTGGGTGAGGGGATGATGGCTGTGTGCAGCTGGTCACACACCGTTCAGGGTGGGGGTCCCCACTGGGGTACCTGGCCATTTTGGGTGAGGGGCTGAGGGCTGTTTTCAGGCTGATGGGTGACTGAAGCTCCCAACTTTTCCATTTTTTTCTTTTTTATTCTGGGCCAGCTTTAGCTCTGGCTCCAGCTCTGAGGCCTCTGCTGCTGAAAGCAGGTATCTGGTTTGTTTGGGTTCTATAATCAAAACACTGTATCAACTCCAGCTGAGATCCCAGTTGGCTGAAAGCAGGTTTCTGGGGTTTTGTTTAGCTTCTGTATTTATAACAATGTTTCAAACTGTAAGCTCAGAGGCCAGCAAGGCAGGCGGGGAACGTTGGTTTCCTCCTTCACTGAAGTAAGCAAGGCTCATGTTAGCTTCAAGCTGCCTGGCTGCTGGCCACCATCTTGGCTGGCAGTTAATTTGCATATCTCACTGATTAGCCAATGGGAAGGGTAGCGGTCGTACGCCAATTACCATGTTTCTCTTTTATTAGATAGGATAGCTTCAGAGTCTTAAAATCATTAGCAACTCAATTCTTCAGTTATCTAGAATCCTATATAATAAAAGGCTAATATGTGAATAGACAGGCCGAACAACCAAACAACTGAACAGCCAGTCGCTATGATGTGCACTGACCACTGAGGGCGCGCGTGGAACATGGTGGGCATCAGCAGCAGGAGGCAGAGTGTGGAACATGGCAGGTGTTGGCTGCGGCGGGATGGTGGAGCAGGTGAACGGGGTCACCAGACTAAGGCGGGGTGCAAGTGGCTGTCATCGGGGTGAGCTTTTGGTGGATACTGAAAATTCTTTGCTCCTGTGTGCCGCAGTCCTGCCCAGTGCTTGCACCTGCTGCCAGTGCCCAGTGCTGACCCCAATTGCCCCTCAGGGCTTCCTCACCTCCCCCCTTCTCCTGAGGGAAGATTGGGGCTGGCAGCCACCTCTCACACCTGCTGTCAGTAAAGATCTCACTCGCACCTGCTGCTGGCACCAGAGCCGTCATTCATACCTGCTGCTGGCGCCTGGTGCCCGGTGCCAGTCTTGATCACTTGGCACCATCAGTGTGTGCAAGCAGCGGCTGCCAGCCCTGATTGCCCCTGAGGGCTTCTCCACCTCTTCCTGCTCCTGAGGGGTGATCGGGGCAGAATCCTCCACTCGCACCCCCTGCAGGCGCTGGCTCCAATTGCTCCATGCCATCAGCATGTGGGAGCGGCGGCAGCAGGAGCAGGGCTACTGGCAGACAGGAGATCCAGGCCACATCAGGAGGGGTTAGGCGGGGGCAGGAAAGATGGGTTGAGACCCACCCTTGTGCCCACTGCAGCCTCACGGCCCACAGTTCCTTTCAAGGTGCATGAATTCGTGCACTGGGCCCCTAATAATTTAATAACATAGGATTCATCAGTTCCTTAATGAGTTTACTTAAATCAACCTCAAATCCATCTCCTCTAAATGATTTTCTGAAAGATATTTTGCAAAGTACTTTAAAAATGTTTTTCAAGTTTATTAATTTAGGAACTCAATCTCTCTAAAATAAATTTGATACTTTAAATAATTATTTATCCCATTAAAATATTTTTATTATCACTAGAGGACTATGTATACTAAACTCTTAAATTTTAACTTCTTTTTTACTCCTGCAGTTATGTCACACTTCTCTGATTCCTAATGTTGTGTGTCTGAAACTTTTACTTTTCTTTTTCAATCTCACCAGAAGAAAAAACTAATATTGAACTTTATCATTTTTTAAAAGTATTAAGATTAACTTCTGTTTCTATTTTCTGAATGACTTTCCGTTTTGGCAGGTTTATTTTTTCTGTCATATTTTTTTCTAGCTTCTAGATTTTATTTTTTTTTAATAATAAAAGTATTTTTATCTGAAATAACTTTGGCCATATCTCATAAGTTCTAATATATAATATTCTAATTGACTCATTACCATTAATTACTTAATAACTTGTGATTGTGCTGTTTACTTCCACTTTGATGCAGAAGTAATTTTAAAATTTCCTCAATATCTATCCTTTTGATATAAACTTTCATAAGTTTTATTGTTCTCATGCATTATTATATAACTTCTGTGGTATATGATTTAGTGATTTTGGGGGGGTTTAGAATCCTAATATATATATTTTTTTTCACTTTGCTTTTTACATTTTTATTTTTTAACTTTTTATTTTATTGTTGATGCTATTATAGGTCTCCCATTTCCCTACCTTTGCCCACCTCCACCCAGCACCCAGCACCCCCTTCTCTCTGGCCATCACCATACTGTTGTCTGTGTCTATAGGTTATACATATATATGTTCTTTAACGAATCCCTTCACCTTTTATCCAGTCCTTTCCTTCCCCTCCCCTCTGACAGCTGTCATTCTGTTCCGCGTATCATGACTGTTTCTATTTTGTTCGACGCTTTGGTTTCTTCATTTGATTCCACATGTAAGTGAGATCATATGGTATTTGCCTTTCTCTGTCTAGCTTATTTCACTCAGCATAATAATCTCCAGGTCCAAAAGGTAAGACTTCCTTCTTTGCTATGGCTGCATATCATTCAATTGTATAAATGTATCATATATTTTTTATATACTTATTGACTGATGGGCACTTGGACTGTTTCCAGATCTTAGCTAGTAAATAACGCTGCTATGAACATAAGGGTGCATATATTCTTTATGATTGGCATTTTGTTTTTTTTAGGAAATATTCTCAGAAGTTGGATCACTGGATCAAATTGCAGTTTCATTTTTAATTTTTTGAGGAAACTCTATACTGTTTTACATAGTGGTTCCCTTTTCTCTACATCCTCACCAACACATGTTATTTGTTGCTTTGTAGCCATTCTGGCAGGTGTGCAGTGATATCTCATTGTGGTTTTAATTTGTATCCCTCTGCTGATTTGTGATGTTGAGCTTTCTTTCATGTGTCTATTGGCCATATGTATATCTTCTTTGGAGAACTGTCTATTCAGGACTTTTACCCATTTTTTTTCATTAGATTATTTGTCTTACTGGTTGGTGAGTTATATAAGTTCTTTATATATTTTGGAAATTAACCCCTAATCAGATGTATTATTGGTGAATATTTTCTGAAAGCTTCAAGTCAGTGGCATACAGGAAGGCTATATGAATTTATTTAAAGAAAAAGGGTTGGGAGTTGGGGATATTCAAAGGGAAGGGCTACATAGCACTGCGATAAAGGGTATTAGGTCTGGGCTGCTTTAGCTCACTGAGAAGTCAGAGAAAAAGGGGCCTTGGAGACAGGTTCAGGAGGGTAACCCAGGACAAGCTACTGCTGCCCATTGCTCCCCTGGTTGCAAGTCTCAGGGGGTCCCTTAGAGGTTGGGAGATACATGCCTGTGTGGGAATGGCACAGGTGTGCTCCTCGGAGGGAGAGCACACCCTGGGTCTTTTGTCCTGAGCATAGTTATGTCTTTCTTGCAAGTGGAATTCTTAGAGGAAGTCTCAGGGAAGGTTCTTAATAGAATATTAATTAGCTTTCTAGATTTGCTCTTGCAGGGTTTGGTTCTCCACTGATTGGTCAGTGCAAGGGCAGGGGGTCATTAGTCAATGTAGCTGGTCCTGAGGCAGCCAAGGCGCCACTTGTCTGCTTTTGCTGCTTTTCTAGGCCAGGAGCTAAAATACAACTGAGGCCTAGATATCTTTACGGAGGAAAAGGTCAGGGGGTGCAAACTGCCTGATCAGTATATGCTAGAGGGGTATAGGTTACCCTGGGGGCGGGGTTCTTGTTTTGCCCCTTTCGAGGTACAGAGGACTTTCTGTCCTGGTGAGTTTGTGTACCTGGCTCATCATCCTTGCTCTGGGCGGCGGGGTGGGAGGGGATCCAATATGTTCTCACATATAGTGGGTTCTCTTTTCACTTTGTTGATGGTTTCCTTTGCTGTACAGAAGCTTTTTTAGTTTGATATAGTCCCATTTGTTTATTTTTCCTTTGTTTCTCTTGTCCTAGGAGATATATCTACAAAAATATTGCTACGAGATATGTATGAGATTGTACTGCCTATGTCTTTGTCTAGGATGTTTATGATTTTGCAACTTACATTTAAGTCTGTTATCCATTTTTAATTTATTCTTGTGTATGGTATATGGTAGCAGTCTAGATTAATTTTTTTTCATGTACATTCTTTATACCATTGTATGCTTTTGCCTCCTTTGTCAAATAGTAATTTACAGTAAAGGCATGGGTTGATTTCTGGACTTTCTTTTCTGTTCCATTGATCTATATGCCTGGTCTTGTGCCAGTACCAGGCTGGTTTATTTTTTTTTAAATATATTTTATTGATTTTTTACAGAGAGGAAGGGAGAGAGACAGAGAGTCAGAAACATCGATGAGAGAGAAACATCGATCAGCCGCCTCCTGCACATCCCCTACTGGGGATGTGCCTGCAACCCAGGCACATGCCCTCAACTGGAATCGAACCTGGAACCCCTCAGTCTGCAGGCTGACGCTCTATCCACTGAGCCAAACCGGTCCCAGTGACCAGGCTGTTTTGATTACAATGGCTTTGTAATATAGTTTAATATCTGGTATTTTGATATAATATATTCTTATAAGTATATCATGAGCAAAGAAAAATGTATTATGTTGACATTGACAAAATTATACCGTTTTATTGCATTATTCTCTCTCTCTCTCTCTCTCTCTCTCTCTCTATATATATATATATATATATATATATATATATATATATATATATATATATATATAGAAAGAGAGAGAGAGAGAGAGAGAGAGAGAGAGAGAGAGGCCAGATTATTATGACCACCTGACGTTTGTAGAAAAATTAGCTATAATTTCGTGCTGAAGTTGCTAGAGGGCCAGACCATTATAAATAGGGAAGCAGGTTGTTTACCATGACAGAAATGACTTTTTTTCCTGAAGATATGGGTAAATAACGTGATTTAACAGCCTTTGAACGGGGGATATACTGAGTGGCCAGATTATTATGACCACCCCGTCAGTACTTCAGTACTTCGTTGGGCCACCTTTTGCCTTCAATTCTTCTTGGCATTGACTCCACGAGATGTTGAAAGGTGATGCGAGGAATCTGACACCATGCCTGATGAATAGTACTGTCCAGTTCTGTGAGATTTGATGGTTGTGGAACCAGCTGCCTGATGGCTCTTCTAACTTCGTCCCACAAATGCTCAATTGGATTGAGATCTGGTGATTGTGGGGGCCACCTAAGAAAGGTAAAGTCTCCCTCATGTTCTTGAAATCACTCCTGCACAATACAAGCACCGTGGCATGGCGTATTGTCTTGTTGGAAGAAGCCATCTCCATTGATATGCCATCAACATGATAGGATGAACCTGATCAGCAATGATACTTAGTTATGTTGTGCTATTCAGACTTTGTTCCACATGAATTAAAGGTCCAAGTCATGCCAAGAAAACATGCCCCAAACCATAACACTGTCCCCACCAGCTTGAAGGGTTGTACACATGCATGTGGAGTGCATTATTTCATGCTGTTTCCGCCAAATTCTCACTCTGCCATCTGCATGATGCAACTGGAAACGTGATTCATCGGACCACATGACTTTTTTCCAATGCTCGACTGTCCAATCCTTGTGTTCCTGTGTGAATTGGAGACGTTTTATCTTGGTAACTGCAGACAGCAAAGATGTTTGAACAGGCCTTTGGCTTCCATATCCCATACTATGCAGTGTATGGCTAATTTGTATATTAGTCAATATATGCAATTTTTCATAATTACATTCAATGCATTTTTAAAATACAGATTTCCAGGAAATATCCATGTCCTCCTAATTCATGGTATCTAGGAATTTGTTTCAGAATTATTTATTAAAATCTTGCTTCCTGATTCAATTAAATTGGGGTTTTATTATTTGTTTGTTTTTATTTTTGTTTGTTTCTTCCTTCTACTTCACCTGTACAGATATTTTTTCTGGGGAGAATATTTGGTGAGCAAATGCTTTCAAAATCCTCTTCATGGGTTGCTGTCTCAGCTGCTGTGCCTAATGCTGGGATAAATAAAAAGGGTTAAATTGACCTTCATAAGAAATAACATAAGACTTAGGGGCTGTGAGACTACAAAAAAAGTTCATCAGATTTAGAGAAGTCTCTAATGTGTGGTTGTGAGATTCAGTTTTCAACTAGAGGAGTCAGTATTAGCTTCAGTGAGAAGGTGCCATTTGAGCAAAGACAAGAGGCAAAAGAGTTAACCACATGGACCACTGAGGAAATTTAACAGTGTGGATATCAGCTTGAACAGAAAGCATGGAATGATCATTTAGGCTGAAAGAACAGCTATGTTTAGGAAATAGGAAAAATTCAGGATGATAGAGCATGGTAAATAAAGGCAAGATCATGTGTAAATGAGATCAGAAGAGGTAATGACTGGGGGATTGTGACTTGAGGTCACCTTTATGCTGAACTAATGGAGAGTTATGTACTCCCACCTGTGACCATGTAACTTACTTTGACCATAGAAATGGAAGAGACATGTTTAATGTCCTTCTGGAAGCTTTAAAAGCCCATCATTCTGCCTTTTATTCCTTTTCTCCTCATCGCTATCAATCTGGACACAGAGTGAGAATGATGACAATGCTGTGCAGTCCCCCAGGGACCTATGATCTATACTAATAAAAGGGTAATATGCTAATTACACCAGATAGACCAGATGTCTTCCAGACCACCTTCTGACATCCTTCCTGACAAAGCTGGGGCCCGAGCCGCACTGCCCGGGGTCCTGGGTGCCTGCAGCCACCCCAGGTGGTGCCACTTGGGATCCTGGGTGCCTGCGGCTGGCCAGAGGGAGAAAAACCTGGGTTTTGGGTGCCCGCAGCTGGCCAGAAGGAGGGAATCCTGGATCCTGGTTGCCTGCGGCTGGCTGGAGGAGGGAAGCCTGGGTCCCGGATGCAAGGGCTGAGGCAGAGGCAGTTAGTTAGGAGCCAGCGGGACCGAATTGCAAGAGGGTGCAGGCCGAGCTGAGGGACCCCTCCCCCGATGTATGAATTTCGTGCACTGGCCCTCTAGTGTATATATAATAGCAGGTGCACGAAATAACCTTTTCTTTTTAAACTAGTAATTGTTGCCAGCAATCACTTGAAAAATATCTAATGAGTTTATATATCCTAGGATATTAAAATATGGGGAAAGCAGAATATTGGTAGCATGTGTTAGATATACTGACTGCATTTGACAAGTACTACAAAGAGATGAGCTTAAAAAATAATTTGCTGGTTAGCAAACAGAAATGAAAGGGGAGTGAAAAAATGTGGATATTTGTAAAACTGGAATAGGCAACTGCTTTTCCCCACCCACCAGTATAAAATAAACTTGAGAGGGTCTTAAAGCAAAGATAGCCCTATGGCAAGGATCAAATCAATGGTAAGCCCTTCACTCCCATCGTTATTACCTCTGGGTGGATTATGATAGTACTCAGTTAATTTAGCAGAAAATGATTCAGGAAAACCATGTAGTTTTCCCACAGTGCTTAATAAGTTCAGGGCACCTGCAATTGGTCATGTCTCAAAAAGAACTTAAGTTCCATTGGAACATGGAACTGACTGGAATCAAATAAACTAAAAACTCAAAAAGTTTTCAAGACAGATGTGCTGTCAAAAAGAGCCACTAACCTGAGATAAAAGACACCATGATTGTTTGAGACTTAAAGTAACCTGAGGCCCCAAGGATCAGGAAGCAGTTTGACAAAGCTGCTCAGACTCCAGAGGACATATCCTCCGAAGCTCACTTCAGATGTGGCTACAGAGGATAATCTCAGAGGAAGGAGCTCCCAGAAGGTGGAGCCAAGAGTCATAGAGAAGAGTAAATTGGGGGAGCTTATACCATGAAGCAGAATTGAAGACTAATCAAAAATCATTCCTTAAAACCAAAGAAGAAAGACCTTCCCAACTGTCTCTGGGGTTTCAGTATGGCTCAGGGATTGCCATGTCTCTTTTTGAACAGGAGTATCTACTGTGGCCTCATCTCTGTACAACCATCATATACCTGGTGCAGAACTTAAAACCTTTACTTTTGTGGTTCTATATTTCTCAACTGAGTAGAGCTATATTCACACCTGATATAGAGACTACCTGGTATCATCTCTTCCTATTGTGCATCATCAGTCATCTTAATGTATTATTATGAACATTTTAACATATACTCAAAATTACAAAAAGGAGTACAATGAACTCTCATATATCTATTATCTAGGTCCAATATTTTTCTTAATGTTGTGCTTTATTTGCATTCTACCCTTTGGACAGCAAATCTTTCTCAGTAGTATGCAATTTAATCATAGTTTGTCTTTGATTCATTTATGAGCTACATCAATTAATGGAGCCTGGTGTTGGCATGAGAATAAAAAATAAATCACATTCTAGGAAAAATACATAACCTATAAGTGCTTATTATACAATGAGTGGCATTTAAAAATATAAGAGAAATTCTATAATATTAAATATAAATGTTAAGAAAACAAAGAACATTACAGATTAAATTACATAAAAATGTAAAGTTCTTTCGCAAAATATATATTAAAGCAAACTGAACAACTTGCAACCTTGGTATTTTTAGTGACAAGAAATATATACATACTAGAGGCGTGGTGCATGGAAATTGTGCACGGAGACGAGGGTTCCCTCAGCCCAGCCTGATCCCATTCCAATTGAGGACCCTTCTCACAATCTGGGACCACTGGCTCCTAACCACTCATCTGCCTGCCTGCCTGAATGCCCCTAACCCCTCTGCCTGCCTGCCCAATTGCCCCTAACTGCCTCTGACTGCCTGCCTGATCGACCCTCACCTCTCTGCCTGCCTGCCTGACCACCCTTAACTGCTCTCCCCTGCTGGCCTGATCTCACTCCCAACTGCCTCTGCCTGCCTGCCTGGTCACCCCTAACTTCCCTCCCCCTGCCGGTCTGATCTTGCCACCAACGGCCCTTCCCTGCCAGCCAATTTGGTTCTGATTGGTCAGTTTCTATGCCAGTCAGTGTCAAAAGCCCCGCCTCCTAGGCAGCCATTGGCTCCTTACATTCACCCAGATTTGGTTATGATTGGTCAGTTTCTATGTTAGTCAGCATCTCTGGGCCTATCAATGGGGCCTGGTCAGAAAGGCAGGGCTGATCAGCAGCCCCAGTGGAGGCCTGGAGAGAAATGGAGGTGTGGCTGTTGGCCAGGCTGGGAGAGAAAGAGAGGCAAGCTCTGATTAATGGCTACCACAGAGGCTATGGATCAGACCCTGCCTCTCTCTCTGCAGGCCTCTCTCCAGGCCTGATCTGCAGCCCCCTAGGCAGTCAGTGCTGGGTCAGGGCACCCGAGTACTGACTTCCGGTCTGGTCGAGCCTTTGGTAGTAATGACCCTCGCTCTTTATTATATAGATTTTCACTGCACTTAATATATAAAGAGCCATTAAAGATAAATAAGAAGTTGTGAGTTTCAATAGTAAAATCATTCATTTTCATTAATCATACAAACAAATAATATTTATAATGAAATGATTTTACATTTTTAGTAAGAAGTTATTTTTGCTATTAATACTTATTATTAACAGTAGTCTGTAGAAAGAGGTTATTTCAATTACCATATGTGGATGGCATGGAAATTTGTACAATATTACTGAAATAAAATTAGCATCCTATATAATAAAAGCCCAACGACCAAAAGAGCAGAAAGACCAGAACGACCAGAGACCAGAACTACCATGGCCCCTCACCCCAGCTGGCTGCTACCAGAAAGTGGTTAGGGGCAATCAGGCAGGCAGGCAGAGTGGTTAGGAGTGATTAGGCAGGCAGAGGCAGTTAGGGGCAATCAGGCAGGCAGGTGTTTGGAACCAAAAAATGATGGCCAAAACAAAAACAATATAGCTGTAATCTATAACAATCTCTGATGAACTAAAAAACAAACAAACAAACAAAAAACCACCCCAATAGAGAAATAGCAAATGTCATAAGCAAAATATTCACAGAAAAATGAAAATAAGCATTAAACATGTGAAATACTTTTAAGTCATTAGAAATCAGAGAAATACAAATTAATTTTGAAATTTTATTTCAGACTAGAGGCCTGATGCACAAAATTTGTACAAGAGTAGGCCTTCCTTTCCCTGGCTGCCGGCACTGGCTTCCCTCTGGCACCCGGGACCCAGGCTTCCCTCTGGCTTCCAGCAGGCACCCACGACTCAGGATTCCCTCACAGCCCGAGCTTTACCATCAGGAAGGACATCCAGTATAATTAGCATATTATGCTTTTATTATTATACTAGAGGCCCGGTGCACAAAAATTTGTGCACTCAAGGGAACGGGGGGGTGTCCCTCAGCCTGGCCTGTGCTCTCTCGCAGTCTGGGACCCCTTGGGAGATAATGACCTGCTGGCTTAGGCCTGCTCCCGGGTGGCAGAGGGCAGGCCCAATCCCTAGGTGCAGCCCCTGGTTGGGCTCAGAGCAGGGCCAATTGGGGAGTTGGGGTGCCGCCCCCTGTCATGCACAGAGCAGGGCGGATGGGGAGGTTGTGATGCCACCCCCAGTCACACTCAGGGTAGGGCCCATTGGGGGGTTGGGGCACAGCCCCCTGTCACACTCAAGGCAGGGTCGATGGGGAGGTTGCGGCGCCACCCCCTGTCATGCACAGAGCAGGGCCAATCCGGGGGTTGAGGAGCTCCCCCCTGTCACTCACAGAGTAGGGCCGGTAGGGGAGTTGGGGCACCGCCCCCTGTCACACACAGAGCAGGGACGATCAGGGGGTTGGGACGCCACCACTCTCACACTCAGGGCAGGGCAGGGCTGATGGGGAGGTTATGGATCTACCCCATCACACTCAGAGCAGGGCCAGTGGGAGGGGTGGGGGTTGTGGTGCCACCCTCTATCACCCACAGAGCAGGGCCGATCAGGGGGTTGGGGCGCTGCCACTCTCACACTCAGGGCAGGGGCTATGGGGAGGTTATGGCTCTACCCTGTCACACACAGAGCAGGGCCCGTGGGGGGTGGGGGATGGGGCGCCACACCCTGTCACACACAGAGCAGGGCCGATCAGGAGTTTGGGCCGCCGCACCCTGTCACACACAGAGCCACAGGGCGATCAGAGGTTGGGGAGCTCCCCCGTATCAGGCACAGAGCAGGGCGGATAGGGAGGTTGTGGCCCCACCCCATGTCACACACAGAGCCACAGGGCGATCAGGGGGTTTGGGCGCTGCCCCCTGTCACGTTGATCCTGGTGCCGGGAGGCCTCTCGGCTCTGCTGATCCCGGTGCTGGGAGGCATATTACCCTTTTACTATATAGGATAGAGGCCTGGTGAATGGGTGGGGCTGGCTGGTTTGCCCTGACGGGTGTCCTGGATCAGGGTGGGGGTCCCCACTGGGGTGCCTGGCCAGCCTGGGTGAGGGGATGATGGCTGTTTGTAGCTGGTCACACACCATTCAGTGTGGGGGTCCCCACTGGGGTGCTTGGCCAGCCTGGGTGAGGGGATGATGGCTATTTGCAGCTGGTCACACACCCTTCAGGGTTGGGGTCCCCACTGGGGTGCCTGGCCAGCCTGGGTGAGGGGCTGAGGGCTGTTTTCAGGCTGGCGGGTGACGGAAGCTCCCAACCGCTCCTTTTTTTCTTTTTTCTTTTTTTAATTCTGGGCCAGCTTTAGCTCTGAGGCTCCAGCTCTTAGGCCTCCGCTGCTGAAAGTAGGTAATCGAAACAATGTATAACTCCAGCTCTGACTCCACCTCTGAGATCCCAGCTTGCTGAAAGCTGGTTTCTGGGGGTTTTTTTTAGCTTCTATATTTGTTAAAATGTTTCAAACTGCAGGCTCAGAGGTCTGCAAGGCAGGCGGGGAACGTTGGTTTCCTCCGTCACTGAGGCAAGGAAGCCTCATGTTAGTTTCAAGCTGCCTGGCTGCTGGCCGCCATCTTGGCTGACAGTTAATTTGCATATCTCCCTGACTAGCCAATGGGAAGGGTAGCGGTTGTACGCCAATTACCATGTTTCTCTTTTATTAGGTTAGACTGTTGGTCCGGTGCATGAAATTGGTGCATGTGGGGGGTCCCTCAGCCTGGCCTGCAACCTCTCCAATCGGGGACCCCTCAGGGATGTCCAACTACTGGCAGTCGGGCATCCCTCTCACAATCTGGGACCACTGGCTCCTAATTGCTCACCTGCCTGCCTGATTGACAGTAACCACCCTGCCTGTCTGCCTGATGCCCCTAACTGCTCCCCTGCCTGCCTGATCGCCCCTGACCACCTCTGCCTGCCTGCCTGATCACCCCTAACCTCTGTCTGCAGGCATTGTTGCTCCCAACTGCCCTCCCCTGCAGGCCTGGTGCCCCTAATTGCCCTCCCTTGCTGGCCTGGTCATCCCTAACTGCTCTCTCTTGCTGGCCTGATCAGCCTTTACCACCTCTGCCTCGGCTCCCACCACTGTGGCTTTGTCCAGAAGGATGTCTGGATATATGTCTGGAAGATGTCTGGCCTAATTAGCATATTACCTTTTAATTATATATATTAGTATAATATATATATATATATATATTTTCCAAGTAATAATTGTGATGAGTTTTTCAAGGTAACAGTTCATGAACAACTTGGGAAATGCCTGCTGTATATTGCTTTGGCTTGTACATTAATTGAAGACTTTCTCTTTTTACTTTTTTTATATGTTAAATATGTGTGTGTGTGTGTGTGTGTGTGTGTGTGTGTGTGTGTGTGTGTTGGTATGTGTGCATGTGCACATGTGTGAATACTTAGTGATTAGAATAAACCAATTTGGAGACATCTTGAATAAGCACTTTTAAAATGGAAATGCCATAATGCCATCAATAATTTTTCCTCTGCTTATCCAACCATTATCAGTTGATTTATTTAATAAAACTGAGGACCAAGAAAGACTGAATATACAGCTTTCAATAGAGTGCTCTCATGCTGTGGTTGTTGAAGTGATAAGTAATTTGCTTTTAATGCTAGTGCATACTACTTAGCATCATACTTAACTAAAGGATGAAAATCACTCATTTTTCATCCACTTGCTCAACTGACACTGAGTATGATCTATGTATTGTCACCAAATTTAGTACAAAGAACGTTTAACAGATCTCACTTTTAAATTTATGGCAAACATTTAAAATTTTAATTCCTTTACAAATTTAGTTTCAAATGGATAATATATTTAGGTAATAAGAACACAGTACATACTAATAAGAATGATCTACTAAAAAGGTTCTTTTAAGATATAGTTTTCAATTATAACCATTTTGTATTGTGTATTATTTCTGTATAATAAAATATAGATATAAATGG
Source organism: Myotis daubentonii (assembly GCF_963259705.1). Lineage (NCBI taxonomy): Eukaryota > Metazoa > Chordata > Mammalia > Chiroptera > Vespertilionidae > Myotis > Myotis daubentonii. Next base: position 132,662,563 of record NC_081842.1, read on the forward strand.
CACAAGTAAATTTCTAGCTGTTATATAAAGCAAAGCTTGTTTTACTAGTTACATTCTTAAAAAACAATTAGTAGCACTATAAATTACACTCAATATATGGAGAAAAACTGATGACTGAATTCACAGATACACACACACACACACACACACAGACACTAGAGGCCCAGTGCATGAAATTCTTGCATGGGGTGTGTGTGTCCCTCAGCCCAGCCTGCACACTCTCCAATCTGGGACCCCTTGGGGAATGTCCAACTGCTCGATCCCTGTGGGATTGAGCCTAAACCGGCAGTTGGACATCCCTCTCACAATCCAAACTGCTGGCTCCCAACTCCTGCCTGCCTGTCTGATTGCCCCTAACTGCTTCTGCCTGCCAGCCTTATCAACCCCTAACCACTCCCCTGCCAACCTGATCAATGCCTAACTGCTCCCATGCCGACCTGATTGCCCCTAACTGCCCTCTCCTGCCAGCCTGGTCACCCCTAACTGCCCTCCCCTGCCAGCCTGGTCCCTCCCAACTACCCTCCCTTTCAGGCCTGGTCCCTCCCAACTGCTCTCCTCTGCAGGCCTGGTCACCTTATAGCAGCCATCTTATGTCCACATGGGGGTGGCCATCTTGTGTGTTGGAGTGATGGTCAATTTGCATATTACTCTCTTATTAGATAGGATATACTCCAAGAAACCTGTCTTTAATTTTGAAATAACACTTTATATAAATATGTGTATACTGCTAAAGGGATATACTGGTAACTCTTATGTTAGAGCTCTGTTTTGTAGATAATCTATTTATAAAAGCTTCCCAATCTCTCCTTACCTTTGGAATTATTTGTCCAGTTCATGAAGGGCCACATAAAATGAGAGGAATTGATCATAATAAAAGTTTCTTTTTTTTTCTTTGCTTAATCACTTTACCTTTTGCACCCAGCCTCCCAACCCCACTTCCTTTTGACAGCTGTCAGTCTGTTCTCCGTATCTGCATGTTTCTATTTCCACATGTAAGTGGGATCATAAAGTCTTTTTCTTTGTCTGACTGGTTTATTTCACTTAGCATAATACTCTCCAGGTCCATCCATGCCACTGCAAAAGATAAAATTTCCTTTTCTTTGGATGAGTAGTATTTCATTGTGTCAATGTACTACAACTTTTTTATCCACTCATGTACTGATGGGCACTTGGGCTGCTTCCAAATCTCAGGCAACAGTATGGCGATTACCAGAAGGAAAGAGGGTGGGGGGAGGTGGAAGAAAGCAAATGGGGTATAAATGGTGACAGAAGGTGACTTGGGCTGGTGAACACACAATACAACATGCAGGTGATATATTATAGAATTGTATACCTGAAACCTACATACCAGTAATTTTATTAACCAATGTCACCCAATAATAAACAATATAAAAATATAGATGCAAAACCAATTATCTGCAAATGTAATCAAATTTTTAAATAATGGTTATTAAAAAAAGAATACAAAGTTCATTTTTTTCTTTATTTTTCTATTAAGAAACTAATGGTACATGTACATCCAAAAATCTAAATTAAATAAGTTATTTCAATACCAATGCAAATGGGGTGTTTATTTCAAAGGTAAGACAATGCCAAGATCTTATTTCAACATTGGTGTGAATTATAGCACTGAGCCCATGGACATTTGAGTTCCTTTTCAATAAGAAAAATTAGTTCTTGTAAAAGCATGTTAGTAAATCTCTACACACCACACACACACACACACACACACACACACACACACACACACACTATATATATATATATATATATATATATATATATATATATATATATATATATATATATATATATATATTGAAAGTGTGAGACTAACTCATATGTTGAATCTATTATTTGATACTTAATGATCAGTAAGGTTAGTTCAATAGCAAGGGAATAAATATAAAACAACAAGAGCAACAAAAATGTTCTATAGACTTGCATTTTAAAATTCTGAACAACTCATGCTGTGCAACAATGTAGTAGGAGATTCCTTGAATTAGGAAATATACTGTAGTCATGGGCATCTTTCAGGGGCCAGAAAATATTGCTTTTCTTAATTACACCCATCCTTCAACTGGAGCCACTAATTCCTAAAGGAAAAGCACACACACAAAGAAAAGTATCAATTAATTGCTGATCTCTATATTGTTCATTCAATTCATTGTCTTATGGCACAGTAAATATAAAGTTAAATAAATGTGGTCTATAAGTTTATTGTTTAATTCAATAAAAATTTATTGAGCATCTACTAGTTCAAAGTATAGTGTTAAAGGATGAGGGAGGGGAGCAGTAAAGAAAATAGACAAAAATTCCTGCCATCAGAGATCTTAAATTTCAGTAAGGTAAGTACAAAAAAAAAAAAATATCCCTGCACAGGTAACTCATGGTCTAATGGGGAAGGTAAAACCATGGGCTAAAATACACATCTATTAAGTGAAAGTGGAGGTAAGTACCTAGGGATCAGAGTTATGAGTAATAATGTTTGCAAAACTGGAGGTGTGAACGGAAAGAAGTCAGTGACAGTGACACTCAAGTGTAGTCTTAAAGGAAGAGCCTAGTTGCATGAGGTGGTGTAGGCACAATAATTAAAACTCCTAAAACATGTCCAGAATATTTATGAGTTTTTGTAAAGTTGAGATTTGTTGACAGGGATATTAATGTATGTTGATCTGTTTTCAGTAATAGCCACAGAGGATGAAAAATATAGACAGGTATACATGTACTAAATTATGCCAATAGAGGGAACACCTAGTGAAATACTTAATGTGTCTTATATTAGCCTGAAGATATCATAATACTTAGCCAATGATTAAATCTGGGGATTGAAAAATCACCAGGATCAAATGTATCCCCATGTTTCCTAATTATAGGTATAAATTTGACCCCTCCAATAAGCATTGCTTTCTGTTTGAGAGAAGGGGCTGCACAGAAGAAGATCAGGGCCCTAAATATCCACTGTTCGTTTTGCTCTGTAATGAGGACAAAGGATTCATAATGATTCAGGATTTATTATGACCCATCAATCCTCTGAGGTTCATTGTCCATTTGTGGTCATAAATTCCACTCTAAACATTCAGCTGGAAGAGAGGAAAGCAAGGGAGTAAAGAGAAAAATGGATAATATAAGAACTGTAAAGGCAGGTGAGCTACTTTGATCCCATTAGAAAAAGTTGAGGTGTATGCAAGGAGTCCAAGTCTGAGCCAGTCAATTTGGGGTTAGGTGTTGCTTTCTTAGAATGCAAAATTTCTGCTTTGCTTAACAACTCATTTAAGTAACTTCATGTCCTTGTTATATAACCTTTTCATATTTTTTTCTTGAAGTGTTTTCTAAGAAAAAAAAAGTGAAAAATTTTCAGGTAAATGGTGAAGGGGTTTATTTAGATTTGGTTATATGATCTTCTGGCCATTCTCCTTATTCCTCCTGAATAAAAGAGTACTACTATAAAAATAATGTGAAAAATGGCATCCTATTCCTCTTCAAATTCCACAGTAGCCAAGCAACTCTTTCTAAGTTAACAAAAATTAGAAGGATTTTATGCTGCCTGAAAACATATTTAGGATAATAATGATTTTTAGCTATTGTTTCTAATACATACAGAAATTAGTGAGGGGAAAATACCTTTTAATTTTAATGGATTCTTCTCATGTCTTTTGTTTAAACATCAAAGGAGTCTTCCAGTGTACTGTTCATTTCCTGTATATGCTCCTGAATAGCTAGGACCATTTCATTAGGGATAAACTTTAATACACTGATAACACCAAACATTTGAAAAAAAATAGCATATTATCTTACCATGCTTCAGAGAAAGATTTAAGTAGACTGAATAAAAGCAGTGTTTTTTTGCCTATTTTTTCACTGAAAAAAAATTGCATATTGAAAACCCCCTGAAATGCCATATTGTTAAGCCAATTCTATAGTATAACAGAAGCTTACAATTTGGGTTTTGTGGTTTGGCTTCTCTTCTCTCTCTTCTCTTCTCTTCTCTTCTCTTCTCTTCTCTTCTCTTCTCTTCTCTTCTCTTCTCTTCTTTCTCTTCTCTTATTTTTTTCCTTCCTTCCTTCCTTCCTTCCTTCCTTCCTTCCTTCCTTCCTTCCTTCCTTCCTTCCTTCCTTCCTGCCTGCCTTTTTTTCAGCTTAAAGCTTCCTATTTTATTTTTATATTTTTTAGTTTTTTCTTTTTTTAATTAAATCTTTATTGTTCAGATTACTACAGTTGTTCCTCTTTTTCCCCCCATAGCTCTCCTCCACCCAGTTCCCACCCCACCTTCTGCCCTTACCCCTCCCACTGTCCTCATCCATAGGTATACGATTTTTGTCCAGTCCCTTCCTGCACCCCCACACCCTTTTCCCCCCAAGAATTGTCAGTCCACTCCCTTTCCATGCCCCTGGTTCTATTATATTCACCAGTTTACTCTGTTCATCAGATATTTTATTCACTTGATTTTTAGATTCACTTGATAGATATGTATTTGCTGTTCATAATTTGTATCTTTACCTTTTTCTTCCTCTTCCTCTTCTTAAAGAATACCTTTCAGCATTTCATATAATGCTGGTTTGGTGGTGATGAACTCCTTTACCTTTTCCTTATCTGTGAAGCTCTTTATCTGACCTTCAATTCTGAATGTTAGCTTTGCTGGATAAAGTAATCTTGGTAGTAGATTCTTGGCATTCATCACTTTGAATATTTCTTGCCACTCCCTTCTGGCCTGCATAGTTTCTGTTGAAAAATCAGCTGACAGTCATATAGGTACTCCCTTGTAGGCAACTGACTGTCTTTCTCTTGCTGCTTTTAAGATTCTCTCTTTGTCTTTTGCCCTTGGCATTTTAATTATGATATGTCTTAGTGTGGTCCTCTTTGGATTCCTTTTGTTTGGGGTTCTCAGTGCTTCCTGGACTTGTAAGCCTATTTCTTTCACCAGGTAGGGGAAGTTTTCTGTCATTATTTCTTCAAATAGGTTTTTAATATCTTGCTCTCTCTCTCCTTCTGGCACCCCTATAATTAGGATGTTGGTACGCTTGAAGTTGTCCCAGAGGCTCTTTACAGTATCTTCATATTTTTGGATTCTTTTTTCTTTTTGCTTTTCTGGTTGGGTGTTTTTTGCTTCTTCATATTTCAAAACTTTGACTTGATTCTTGGGATCCTCTTGTCTGCTGTTGGATCTCTGTATATTAGTCTTTATTTCAGTCAGTGTATCCTTAATTTCTAGTTAGTCTTTTTTCATATTCTCCAGGGTCTCACTAAACTTATCGGTGGTTTCTAGAAAATTCTTGAAAAACCTTATAACCGTCGTTTTCAACTCTGTATCCAGTAGTTTTCTTTCCTCCAGTTCTGTCATTTGTGACATGTTTCTTTGTCTCTGCATTTTCTATGATTCCCTGTGTTGGTAGAGTGCTTTCTGTGCTAGGTGTCCTATAGGGCCCAGTGGCTCAGCCTCCCCAATTACCTGAGGTGGACACTCTTGGTGCACCCCTTTGTGGGCTTTGTACACAATCTTGTTGTAGTTAAACCTTGATTGTTGTAGGTATCACTGGGAGAAATTGACCTTCAGGCCAATTGGCTGTGAGAATCAGCTGTGTCTATGATGGGAGAACTTCTGTTCAGAAGACACCCTTCTGGGGCAAGACTTGCTTCAGTGGGGCTTTGGTTCTCACTGAGTCTGCCCCCTGAGTGTGTCCCTTATGGATCTGCGGAGTTGTAATCTGGATGTTCCCACTCTGACCACTAGGTACCCTGGCTCTTGGATCTCTAAGGAGGTGCTAATTTAGCCTCTGCCTGAGGCTACCCAACAGGAGCTATGAAGAGATCTGCAGATTCCCCTTCATTGTTTTGGGTTTGGCGGTGCCCAGATGAGGCCCAGCTGTGTAGCAATGCAAGCTGCTGTGGGGCTTTATGCCTTCTCTTGGAAGTTCTGGGTCTGTCTGGCCCAGCTGCAGTTTGTTAGGTAATTTTCATATTGCAAAGGGCCAGGGCATTCATATGCAAAAGCATCTGCCACAGCTTATGTGGGGTGGGGTCTCAGGGAATCAACAGGGTGGAGCAAACAGCTATGGTTAATCTTCAGCCTTGCCCTAAGAGGCCCCGTGTCTCAGTGTCCTGGTAATCACTGCAAGAACCTCTGAGTGAAAGCTGCCCTGGAGTTCTGAGTTCTGCCCACTGCCAGACAGTCCAGTTTCTCCCCGTATGAGTCTGGGTCCCCCAAGACTTCCTGGAACTGGAGTTCAGAGCAGTCAAGGGCTTGTGACTCCCTACCAATTCAAAAAGACAGCCACGTCCTCAGTTGCCAGCCCCTTTCCGTGCACACGCCTCCATACCTCTGCACTTTACTTCCGCACCTCCTCTGAGTCTCAGTGTGCTTTTCTCTTTCCTTCTAGTTGTAGAATTTCCACTCAGCCAGCCTTCCTGCAGTTTTGGATGATGTCTGTTTTGTCTTTTAGTTGTATTTTTAAAGTTGTTGTGGGAGGCAGCAATTTCCGGTGTTTACTTATGCCACCATCTTGGTTCTCTCTTTAGTTTTTTCTTTTCTTTTTTTTTTTTTAAATATATTTTATTGAGTTTTTAAAGAGAGGAAGGGAGAGAGATAGAGAGTTAGAAACATCGATGAGAGAGAAACATCGATCAGCTGCCTCCTGCACATCTCCCACTGGGGATGTGCCTGCATCCCAGGTACATGCCCTTGACCGGAATCGAACCTGGGACCTTTCAGTCAGCAAGCCGACGCTCTATCCACTAAGCCAAACCGGTTTCGGCTAGTTTTTTCTTTATGAAGGTATTACATATGTATCCTTATCACCCCATTGGTCCTCTGCCCCCACTCATGCCCTCACCACCCTAGTGTCTGTGTGTCCATTTTTTATACTTATATGCATGCATACAAGTCCTTTGGTTGCTCTCTCCTCCTTACCCCCACCCTCTACTACCTTCCCTCTGAATTTTGATGGTCTGATCAATGCTTCTCTGTCTCTGGATCTGTTTTTGTTCTTCAGTTTATGTTGTTCATTATATTCCATAAATGAGTGAGATCTTGTGATATTTATCTTTCCCTGACTGACTTATTTCACTAAACATAATGCTCTTCAGGTCCATCTATGCTGTTTCAAATGATAGGAGTTCCTTTTTACAATAGCGTAGTATTCCATTGAGTGGATGTACCATAGTTTTTTAATCCACTCTGGATTAAAAGTGCTGATGGGCACTTAGGCTGTTTCCAAATCTTAGCTATTGTAAATTGTGCTGCTATGAACATTCGGGGTGCATGTATCCTTTCTGATTGGTGTTTCTAGTTTCTTGGGATATATTCCTAGAAGTGGGATCACTGGGTCAAATGGGAGTTCCATTTTTAGTTTTTTGAGGAAGCTCCATACAGTTCTTTACAGTGGCTACACCAGTCTGCATTCCCACCAGCAGTGCAAGAGGTTTCTTTTTTTTCCGAATACTTGCCAGCACTTGTCATTTGTTGATTTGTTGATGATAGCCATTCTGACAGGTGTGATATGGTACCTCGTTGCCATTTTGGTTTGCATCTCTTGGATGATTAGTGACTTTCAGCATGTTTTTGTATGTCTCTTGACCTTATGTATGTCCTCTTTTGCTGGAAGCTGGTCCATCCTTGCTGCTTGACACAGTTGCTGAAGGGAAGAAACATCTGCACAGCATATGTCTCGGGGGACCTGGCATATATGGCATATTGTTCTTGATGTGTTTGCTCCCCTTCTGGGACCCATGTGTTTTAACCAAGGTCACCTCTACGAGAAAGGTTGTTTCCCCAGGTAGGGATTTTTCCCTGAAGTTAGGGAGGGAATAAAACCCCTTAACTAAGTGCCCAGCAGGTATTTAATCACTTTAACTATGAGCAATCACGCTTAAGCTACATAATTTTTACTCCCTGGAATGGTGATAAGAAACACCCTAACCTTTGGAATAGAAATTGATAGGATTAAAATCAACTGGTATAAATACAGATGTAACAAGACCATAAAACACAGAACCTGGCTGGAGATCCTAGACAGAACTTGGCTGGAGATCCTGGCTAGATATCCTGGCTAGAGAACCTGGCTATGATGATCACCTGAACGCTGCCTCTGTGTCATTCCTTCTTCACCGACTCCGTCCACACTTTTGGGGACCCCTGGACCTGTTGGGGCTGGACCCCAACACTCTTTTGAAAAGTATGTATTTAGGTCTGTTGTCCATTTATTGATTGGATTGTTTATATTTCTTTTGTTAAGTTGTATGAGTTCCCAGTAAATGTTGGAGATTAAAACCTTATCAGAGATAACATTGGCAAATATGTTCTCCCATGCAGTGGACTTTCTTGTTGTTTTGTTGATGGTTTCCTTTGCTGTGCAGAAGCTTTGTATTTTGATGTAGTCCCATTTGTTTATTTTCTATTTAGTTTCTATCGAGGGGGGACACTAGGAGCTGTGTCGGTGAAGATATTGCTTTAGCAAATGTCTGAGATTTTGCTGCCTATAGATTCCTCTAATATTTTTATGGTTTCCCATCTTAAATTTAAGTCCTTTACCCATTTTGAGATTATTTTTGAGTATTGTGTAAGTTGGTGTTCTAGTTTCATTTTTTTGACTTGAAAGTATTTAAATCATTTTTTACTTTTCAAGTACAGTTGACATACAATATTATATTGGTTTCAGGTGTACAACCCAGTGATCAGACATTATATAGCTTACTAAATAATCATCCCAATAAATCTCATACCCATCTGAAACCATACATAGCTATTAGAATATTATTGACTATATTCTGTATGCTATACTTTACCTCCCCATTACTGTTCTATAACAACCAATTTGTACTTCTTAATCCCTTCACCTTTTTTACCCATCCCCCAAATCCTCACCCATCTGGCAACTGTCAAAATGTCCGCTGTATCTATGAGTCTGTTTCTGTTCTGCTTATTTATTTTGCTTATTAAAATGTTTATAGATATATATTTATCACCATTTTATTGTTTTTAATTTCTTGCTCTTTTTCTTCTCCTTCTGGCACCCCATGATGCAAATATTGATACCCTGGAAGTTGTTCCAAAAGCTCTTTACACCATCCTCATCTTTTGGGATTCTTTTTTTTCTTTTTGTTGTACTGATTAGGTGTGTTTTGATACTTTATATACCAAATCACTATTTTTATTCTCAGCTGTTTTTGATACTCTATTGTTGAGTCCTTGTAAACTATTTTTTTTTTCATTTTAGTTACCATAGTCTTCATTTCTGACTAATTCTTTTTTATAGTTTCCATGTCCTTTTTAATGCTGTTGAGGTTCTCACTAAGTTCATTGAGCATCCTTACAACCAGTGTTTTGAAGTCTGAATCTAGTAGATTGCTGTCTCCATTTTGTTTATGTTTCTTTTCTGGAGTTTTGTCTTATTCTTTCATTTGGAACATATCTCTTTGTCTCATAATTTTGGCTGCCTCTCTGTGTTTGTTTCTATGTATTATCTAGAGTTGCTATATCTCCCAGGCTTTGTAGAGTGGCTTTATGTAGTAAGTGCTCTCTAGGGTTCAGTGGCTCAGCCTCCTTACTCACCCAAACTTGGTACTCCATGTGGTAACCCCTGTGTAGGCTGCGTACACTCTCTTGATCAGTAGTTAAATCTTGATTGACATTGACACATCAATGAGAGGGATTTATTCCCAGGCCAATCAGCTGCAAGGACTGGCTGTGACCACCATGTCTGCCTCTGGTGCCTTTCAAGCTGCTGCCCCAGCACTGGAACTCAGAGGCAGTGAGTTTGAATTTGAGTTAGTCTGTGCATGGGCCCTTTAAAAGGAACTACCTGTGACTCCAGCAGTCTCTGTCTCTCTCAGACACATTCCCTGCTTGTTTGTATAGCCAGAAGTTATGAGGACTTCTCTTCCTGGCCCTGGAACCCTGGGCTGGGTCCATGATGTGGGGCTTGGACCCCTTATTCCTCAGGAGGGGACCTCTGCAGCTGAGGAATATCTCCCAATTTTTATCTGCCACACAATGGCATTGGGCCAGTTTGTTTCACATCTCTGCCCCTCCTACTAGGCTCAATGTAGTTCCTTCTTTAAATCCTTAGTTGTAGGAATTTCATTCACTAGGCCTTAGGTGGTTTAGAATGATGGTTTTTCTGTAGTTTAGTGTATTTTTTTTCCTTTCAAGGGTAAAAAAATTTATTTTTGAGGAACTTCATGCTGCACGTTTTTAGAGTCGCATAAGAAAGCAAAAATGTTATCCTCCCCTCATCTAGAAAAAAAAAGAGTATAAAATTACTTTTTAAATCATGAAAGTTGGAAGTTTAGCACCAGCATCCAAAATGAACTAGAAAAGGGAACAAAAAAGCATTTACTATATATTTCAGATTTCTTTGGTTGAGGTTCTCCCCATGTGGTATTAATATTTCTTCTTTCAATTCATATGACCAAAAGAGTAAAAACCAAGAAAAAATTATAAACCTAGTCGTTGCCAAAACTGGGGAGGTCGCTCTCTTGTCTTCTGTGCAGGCATTCCAGAAAAATTGCTAGAAACATTGGCTGACATTCTAGTTTTGAACTTGTTTTGTAAAGAATAATCATAAACATTCCAATGTCCACGTCTTGGTTATTAGTCTTCCAGTTTATTGCTTGGATGTTTCTTTAGTATTGGTAAGGTTGTGTCTGCTCTTTGTTTCATTTTTTGGATGGTCATTCATTATTTAGGTCACCCAGTGATGGTGAAGGTGCCTGGGGAGCCTGGTGTTACTGTTCTGCTCAGTGGTCAGAGCAGGGTTCTCAGATGGCACGTCTCTTGGTCTCTTTGCCATCTTGTGAAGGAGCATTAGGAGGACGGGGATGATGCTGATAGTTGTACAGGCATTGGTATCTGTGGTGAACAGATGGCTGGTTTGGACCATTGGACTCTTGTTGATTCTCTTTATCTTCAGCCTCTCCCACAGCTGGGACAGGTCGTGGGCCAGAAGGTCACCTACAGTACCTTGGATGGTAAGTTGGACTTCGATGAACCAGTCCCTAAAGTTGAGCTCCCTCTGGGACTCCATCCTTGATCTCTCCAATCTCACAAGCATTACGGGGAGGTCCATGGAGTCTGCCATAGTGACCGTGTCTGTGACGGGAACTCCATCTGGGCCAGTCACATTGGCTGCTTCGGCACCCTTCTCTCCTTCGACCACATCAAACTCTACAGTTTCTCCATCTCCCACACTGCACAGGTATTTTCATGGGCTATCCTTCTTGATAGTGTATACATTTTTTTTAATTTTGTAAAATTAATTTTAGAGAGAAGCCGAGAGAGAGAGAGAGAGAGAGAGAGAGAGAGAGAGAGAGAGAGAGAAAACATCAATGTGAGAAACATCTATCGGCTGCCTCCCAAACATACCCTGATGGTATCAAATCCGCAACCTGCATATGTGCCCTGACAGGGAATCAAACCCTTCTTTCGTGTACTGGATGACGCTCCAACTAACTGAGACTCACCAGCCAGGATTACTTATAATTTTGATGTAGTTGTGGAGGAGGTGAGTACTGGATTTATCTATGCTGTCATCTTGCTCAGAAGCCTGGTTTCATTTCTATTTTCACAATAATTTTAACACACACCAAAATATAAGTAAAAATGTGTATAATATTTACTAGTATATAGAACACAGGAAGTAAATATTTGTATATTTACTAATACACAGAACACAGGGTTATTAGCAGTTAAGACACATTTGAAAATGAATTACCCTAATCTATATATCAAAAAAATTCCAAACTCAAATACAACACTGGGATTTTCTTTTTTGCCTTTAATAACTTTTGTGTGATGAAATGGATAGGAGGGAGAAAAAAAAAACAGTTGAAGGAAAACACAGGACAACATTCCTTTTAGTAGGAACTCATTGTCCCTAGAGAAGCTCTCTGTATATACAAGACTAATTATCTTTGAGCACCACTAGCAATCATGCCAACATCCTGTTTCCCTTGTCACACACAGTTTGGGTTTATTTCTGGGATGTTTATAATAATCATCAATTTCACTGACTTCATATGTCTCTTCTACATCTTGAAGGTATCTAACTTTCCCAAGCAGGCTGTTGAAGAATTGTTTTCCGCAGAACTCTTGGCCTCTTGAACAGGAGGCTATCCTGATGAGAAAGGCAGGGAGGCATGTCTACATCTATATTGGCAAACTGAATGCATTTCTCTGGATAGCAAAGAGGATATCTGCTTATCAGACAAGCTCTTCTTTTGGTTACAGAAGCCATTTTATCTTTTAGAGCTACTTTTCCAGCTCCCATTGGAGCTATAAATCATATATCCAGCCAATCAGAAAGCCTCTCTCTAGGGGTGGGCAAATGGGCAGAAAGTACAGATTGGGATACTAGGGAAAGAAAATGCTCTTCCAAATGCTAGGAATAATATAAGCCTGGATCTATGCTACCTTATGAAAAAAACATACACAGGAAGCCAACATAAATGAAAACAGAAGAGGGAGGGTAGGAGAGAGGGGAGGAGGAACGGAGGGAGGGAGGGAGGGGAAGAGGGCGGGAAGGAGCGAGACAGATATTTGAATCAATTTCTTTTAACTGAATTTAGCCATTTCATCAAAATATCTATTATAATGTGAATTAATAGATACATTTTGTGATTACATAGAAAAGATTATATGTCTGACACATACAACTAAATAGCACGGGGAAAAATAGTTATCTTTGGACACCTTAATTTTTCCTGTCTTGTTGAATCTCTCTTGCCTGGCCTTCTTAGAGTCCTCTTCCCCCACTGGAACCTAAAATGTTGTGGTCTTTTTCTATCATTTGCTTCCCTGTCATTCTTCTTAACCATCTCTTATATTTATTCTTTATTATATATATTTTTGGACTTACTTGTATATGATCTTTTAAATTTTATTGGGAAATATTCTGTGCCATAATAACATTTATTTAATTGCCTTCTTTTCTTTCATATCAAGACTATCTAAAATGTAAGTCAGAATTGCAATTCTCGAGCTTTGTCCATGCCTCTTGAGATAACTTCCCTTTTAGACCCTCATGTTGTGAACTATGCCAATTGTTCTCAGAACTGAAATACACATTCTTAATATCAAATTGGGTAGCACTCAGCCTTCGACAGAATTAGGAATTTCAAAAAACAAGGTCACTGTCTCCTAAGTGTCCTGTCATTTAGTCTTCCTTTTTTGTTGAGAATTAGATTCAGAGTAACAACTTCAATCATCACTTTATCTTCTAGGAAATGAATTATTGGGGTATATCTATACACCATAGTATGTCTTCATTAATTAGTTCCTCAAAGATTCCACAGTGTGTGGGTAGATAAAGGATTTGGGAGCAGAACTGGTAATATTCGCTGGACTTGTTACCTGGAAGCATTTCTCTATCTGCTGCACAACAGCAGGGCCACGAACCAATAGTATGTAGCTTCTGAGTCACATTGAATCTTCTAATTCGCTCATACAATTTTAACTATGTCCCTTGTCTTCATCACAGCTGCCACTGTAAAGTATCAAAAATGTACTCCTATAAAATGACTTGGATGCATGTATACATCAAATTAACAAATGGATTTTGCTCTGATAAGTTTGTGGAGGAGGAAATACACTATTACTATCCTTAATTACAGTTGCTAAAGAAACTTATTTGTTGTCACTTCTGAGTTAATTGTTGTACAAGACAGTTCACTTTTAATTACTGTAATGTGTTGAGAAAGTGATCTTAGAATACTTTGTTATCAATCTATATAGAGTCATTCATTTCAAATCATTTCTGCTAGAAAATAAGCAAATAATATCTACACTAATAAAAGAGAAAGATGCAAATTGACCATAACCCCGCCACCCTTCCCATTGGCTAATCAGGGCGATATGCAAATTAACTGCCAACCAATATGGCGGCCGGCAGCCAGGCAGCTGAAGCAAACAGGAGGCTTGCTTGCTCCAGTGTCCAGTGATGGAGGAAGCCAAGGTTCCCTGCCTGCCGCTGCCGGCCTCTGAGCTGCAGTCTAAGAAACAATGTTGCAATTATAGAAGCTAAACGAGCTCCAGAAACCTGCTTTCAGCCAGCTTCAGACTCAGAGCTTAGAGCACCAGTGATGGCAAGAGTGTTTCAATTATAGAAGCCAAACAAACTCCAGGTACCTGCTTTCAGCAGCCGAGGCCTCAAGCTGGAGCCGGCCTCAGAGCTAAAGCCGGCTCTCAGCTCCAGTGACAGCCACAGAAAGTAAATAAATCCCAGAATGAAAAAAAAAAAGACAAAAAGGAGAGGCTGGAAGCTTTAGTCACCCACTAGCCTGAAAACAGCCCTCAGCCCCTTACCCAGGCTGGCCAGGCACCCCAGTGGGGACCCCCACCCTGAAGGGGGTGCAGGAAGCCTAAAAACAGCCATCATCCCCTCATCCAGGCTGGCCAGCCACCCAAGCGGGACCCCCACCCTGATTCAGGACACCCTTCAGGGCAAACCAGCCGGCCCCTACCCATGCACCAGGTCTCTATCCTATATAGTAAAAGGGTAGTATGCAAACTGACCCTAACAGCAGAAGGACTGGGAATGACTGGTCACTATGAAACACACTGACCACCAGGGGGCAGACGCTCAATGCAGGAGCTGCCCTCTGGTGGTCAGGGCGCTCTCACATGGGAGGAGCTCTGCTCAGCCACAAGCCAGGCTGATGGCTTCCAGTACAGCAGTGGTAGTGGGAGCCTCTCCTGCCTCCTCAGCAGTGCTAAGGATGTCCGACTGCAGTTTAGGTCTGCTCCCCGCTGGCAAGTGAACATCCCCCGAGGGCTGCTGGACTGCCAGAGGGATGTCTGATTGCCATTTTCGGCCCAATCCCCTGGGGAGTGGGCCTAAGCCAGCAGGTGGTCATCCCCTGAGGGGTCCCAGACTGCGAGAGGGCACAGGCCGGGCTGAGGGACCCCTCTTCCCCCCCTTGAGTGCACAAATTTTTGTGCACTGGGCCTCTAGTTATAATTATAATTACAATTTTATTGTATGGGTTGCTTTGTTTATTGGGAAGAATAGTGCTAAAAATAAATGTTAAAACAACTAAAATTCCTTGACATACTTGTATATAAAAATGTGTCACATTAATGAACACCAAAAAAAAACAACAAAAAACCCTAATCATGTAGCACAGTGGTTCTCAACCTTCCTAATGTCGCGACCCTTTAATACAGTTCCTCATGTTGTGGTGACCCCCAACCATAAAATTATTTTCGTTGCTACTTCATAACTGTTATTTGCTACTGTTATGAATCGTAAAGTAAATATCTGATATGCAGGATGTATTTTCATTGTTACAAATTGAACATAATTAAAGCATAGTGATTAATCACAAAAACAATATGTAATTATGTATGTGTTTTCTGATGGTCTTAGGTGACACCTGTGAAAGGGTTGTTTGACCCCCAAAGGGGTCGTGACCCACAGGTTGAGAACCGCTAACGTAGCATTTTTCAAGGACAGAAAATGACAATGAACTATGACATTCAGGTGGTCTCATATTTCAAACATAGCACTATCCTACTAAGTTAAAGTGAGCAAAATCTGTGTGGCTGTAGACAAAGAGATTATCAAATGTTGGGTAACCTTTCCATTCACTGCAACTGTGGTTATATATTTGTTCACATTTTTGGAGGGCAATTTGAAGATTATCCTCCTTACCATATTTATAATATATATTTATATATCCATATATCATGTAAGTATGTAGCAAATATACATATACATATCTATCCTTTTTTAATTTCCACATCCTTTGACCTAGTAATTTTACTGTCAGAATCTAGCTTTTAGAAATAAAATGGAACATCAATGAAAATGGCAGAGTAAGAAACTCTAAATTCTACCCTTTCATAAAATCAACACAAAAATTGGCAAAAACTCTCACAACCTTTCTGGAGGAAAACTAATTCTGGCAAACTATGTGGCTGAGGCTGAAGCCACTGAGGACTTGATTAGCCCTCAGGCCTCTGTCCCTGGGAGTTAGATATTATGATTGTGAAGGAATGGAGTGCAAGTCTGGATACATCTCTGTGCCTTTTATAGGCATTGGGAAGGCAAAAGACTGCAGAGGCAGACAAGGCTCCTTCAGACCATGTGGAGTTGGTATTCAACAGTGAGGCCCACTGCCATGGCCACAGCAGCAGGCTGAGTTCCTTCTGTCTTATGCTTGAAGCAGGCCTGTCTCTCTTTGGAGTCAAGAAGTTACCTGGATTTCTTATAAATTGTGTGGCTAAAACAGGCCTTAGGTAAGAGATAGTGCATTCTCTGCTAATAAAGGCAGATATCTATCTCCACAAGTATCTAACTGGAAAAATGAAGCTGACTTTATTTACAATCTGCTGGTGAAATGGGTCATACGCAGCTGCCAGAAATACAGATCAATAAAACTCTAGTGAGAGGACATTATAAACATGGTGAGAAGGACTAAGATGAGGAATAATAAAATAGATACAACATTCTGGATAAATTTTGTTTTACTTTGCCAACTGTTAAGGACGCGTGTATGGATAACACTAATTCACTGTGGCAGCACAGCAGTATTTGGAGGCCTAGTTAAACCCATCATGGCTCTGGAATGAAATGTACTTTTCTCCCCATGAAAATCAGATTCCTGTCCCCAAAGTACAGCAATCTGAGCTAGGGGTAAGTAGTATGTTAGAATAAGATCACAACTATAAATTTCAAAACTAGAACTAGAAAGAAATGACACTCTGTGTAAGTAATAGTTGAATAAACATTATTTTAGAGAAAGAATATTTTGCATTTTGAAAAAGTAGAGAACAAATGTTAATTTCCTCAATCAGTTGAGTAATGGCTGACATTAGTGATTTAGTGATGATGGCTGCTGGTAGTGGTGGCCGTGTTGATCATCACAGCTGCAAAGATTACAAGTCACAGAATACAATCCTGTCATTTCTTGCAAAAGTATACTTACTTGGTCGTAAAATATTCATAGTTCTTAAGATTAAATATCTGAATATTGTTTCTGAAGGAACAGCTGTCACCTTAAATCTAAAGTCTAGTTTGTTTACTGACTGTATTTTATATCTTTTAGAAAATGACGCAAAATGGCAATAAAATCATAGTAAGTATTCTGCAGGGGAATATAAATGCCCTTTGGTTACAGTGTACATATCTTTATACATAATTCCAGTTTATTTTTCTTGGAATTATGTTAAAAATGTAAAAAGCCTTTTCTCATAAAGGTAAAATGCTAGATGTTTCCTTGTTGCAATTTAGCATTAGTGTCAAGATTGCTTCAGAAAATAAGCTCCTGTTACTGTTTCAGTCTTTTAAGTGTCATTCAGCATTCTATATGTGATTTTGCACAAAATAAACTTACATGGTTTTATGTCAGTGTTTTAGAAAATGTGATATTAAAAATAATTTATTGAGTACAAGTATGTAAAAATGACTGACATTGAGCAACTGGGTTTTATACTGTTTTATCATATAATCATTAAACAATTTGGGGAGGTAATTATGAAAGAATTTGTTCCATAAGCTAAAAAAGAGAAGCTAATACTCATATCTATGGATTCTTACAGAGAAGAAATCAATGCATTGGTAGGTAGTTTTTAGATTAATATTGAAACAATTATGAAAAGGATCCAAATATTTTCATAATATTTCTGTATGTAATTATAAGAAAAATTATGTTAAGGATTTTGTCTCTTGCTTTTTGTTTTTTCACAAGTGAATTCTCTGACTCTTTAAGAAATCAGCTTTAGGCAGCCTTGTCAAATGGAGTCCAGATAAAAATCACTGATCAGCAGTATCACGGCACATTTTGAAAGTGCTCAGCTCAAGCACGGACTTTTGGATGCATGGGTTTAAATTAAATTTATAAGGCAAAACCTCAAAAACTTTCCAACTTTGTGGTAACAAAATTCATAAATAAAGAGAACCACAAAGATATTTTTCCACATTTAGAAGGTCGCCCTTCAAGACATAGTTTCCAAAGTCCAATACTGTAAAAGGTAAAAATATACAGAATCAAAAGTAGACATATTTTTATTCAAGGTAAAACATTTAACCTTTATTAACTGTGCAAAAGAGATTGAATTTTTTACCTTTATAATGTTTTACCTCTAAAAATCTTAGACATTTATCTCTAAGTTTTAGTTAACATTTTAGTTAGTAAATAGGGTTTTTTTTAAACTATCGTTTTTATACTTAATATACCTTCTAAGACATTCCCTATGGTTTGGATTCCTAATAATTTTTTTCTCCAATTTAACATATGTATATGTGTTATTTCTGGTAGATATATGAATACAATACTAGAACAAATATTTTCTGTGAATTTTCATAAGTTACAATTATTTGGAGTGTAAAAAGAAATCTAAGATGCTGAGGATTATTAGGTATTTTCAAAAATATGTATTTAATCATCCTTTTGCTTATACACACAAATTAAAAAGTCTGAAATCTGTGAAAAGGGAGGATTGCTAATAAATGATTATCTCAAATTATTAGTAAAAATGCATTTTAGAGACATTTAATACTTTAAAAGATTGGATAAGAGCAGTTATTTTAGAAAAGATCTGTAGAATTTCAAACATGTTTCTAAAAATCACACCTCAAAATATAATAAATAGACTCAAAACAGTTCTTCATGATTTTCTAAGGAAATCAGACATAGTTATACTAAAATTAATTATTTACCAACAGTTCATATTTGACCTTATGACTGAAATCATTTAAAAAAATAAATAACTACATTACTTGAAAACCTATGGAATCTTTTGTATTTATTTTAAAATTATAATGTACTAATGATAACAAAAAATGTGATATTTCCCCTTTATAAGTTAACAGTAATATATATAAATGATGAGTCAAGCCTGAGAAGAAAATTACATGACTTACTCCTTTTGAAAGACAAAACATTTCATGGCAAGTTACACTGACCATTTATTATGAAGAAATAAAGTAACTTATTTTAAAACATACATATGAGAATAATTTTTCAAGTAGTTTTTAAAAGGAGATAAATTCATATATATGCATCTATTTAAATCTTTTCATGATATGAGAGTGTCTTGTAAGTGACATTATATTCTTATGCTATTCTGATAATTAAATTCATCTTCGCTTTACATTCTGGTTTTTCTTTTTAAGATATTGCTTGTAACAGGATGTACATTTCAGATATAACAAAATGATGACCCTCTATAGTTCACTAAAAGAGCCCATCAGTCTTAGTGAAAGGAAAATTGGATAGGACCTTATGTTTAAAAATCAATAAAAGTGTCAACTGTTAAGTTTGAATTTGAAAACCAGAAATAAAGACATTATTGTACTTGATATTTTAGCAAAATTTTATGCAGAGCTGTAACTATTGCTACTACTACCAAATTTTAATATGTATTTTCAATATTGTCATGTAAGCAAAGTGCCAGAAGACTTACTGCATCTTTTCTGCAGGTGCAGGAAATGTAAAGTGTTCTACATTTGGGGAATGAAAACATGACTTTCTTCCATTTGCATAAATGAATTAAGCTTACTCTTTTCTTTGGGTCAGCCTAAATCTATGTGCCATGAGGAACACAGGATGTCTTTGCCCCTTCCCATATGCAATGACTTTCATTCAAAAAACTGAACGAAAAAATTTCCCCCCTGAAAATGTATTCTATCATGAACAATTTATACGTATTTAATAAATATTTTCTATAGATTCCAATTTTTCTGCATTTACTTATTAATTTCTCTTTCATGTTATTCTCTCTCTCTCTCTCTCTCTCTCTCTCTCTCTCTCACACACACACACACACACACACACACACACACACACACACAGCCCTCAAACTGGTCATTGTAGCAGATGAATATAAGAATTTCCAAATACACTAGAATATCTTTTCTGAAAGATTTTAAAATAGAAGAATTAACAATAAAACCGGCAGTTATTTGTATGAAGTTTTTCCCTGCCAACTATGACTCCCCTGTCCCCCCTTATTCAAAGCTTCGTTCAGATTTGCAATATACAGTCAGCGTCATCTGCTGTCTTCTCATTGAGGGTAATGAGGCGAGGTCCAGTCTCTCCACACCTGCTCTTTGCACTGTGTGGTCACTCAAGTCCACGAGCGGAAGAGAAATCCAGAGCTGAGTAAAACCCAGCTATGATCACATTGCGCTTCCATTGTTCAGTTTTGCCTTTCTTCTCCTGCTGCTTTCTATCAGCAGAGCACTTAACAACCTCTAATTGGTTAAGCTGTTATTTAGGCAAATTTTCATATTCTCATTTTGCAGACAAGGAATCAGGCTTCCTGCTGTGTATCTCCTGGCCCTGGGTAAGGAGCTCTTCAGATGGGAGATTCAAAGTAGGTGAGCCCGTCCTCCTGAGGCTGAGAGCTGCCTGGAGCCGCGCAGCAGGGCCTCGCAAGCCTCCGAGATCGCTGAGTTCCTGACTCCCACTTCTCGGCTCAGACCACCAGGCGACACTGCCTCTAATGACAAAAACCCTTTTCCCATTCCACCCAACTAATGCTCCAAGGACTTTCTTAATTGCGACGGATACCCTGGGATTGAGAAGCTTATTTGTGACTTGATGAATCTGCACTAGTCTTGCCTAGGTTTCTAGGTTTTGTGGCACTAAAAACTTTAGAGTAACTTTGTACTTCCAAAAAAAAAAAGAAAAAAAAAGAAGAAGCAAAAAGGAAACCCTCAAGACATCCTACCTACTGAACAGAAACAAAGCATTGTTCTGCGGAGAAACGATGTAATGGCTGATCTCAGAGGAGCTGATGAAAATGGAATTAGGAACATATGCTCAGGCCTGACCGACCCATGACTGTTTCTGACAAACATGGAGATTTTATTTTTTACTGTAAGTAAGGGCCTTGCCATCTTGGGTCACAAACCTGGATGGAAAAAAAATGGCGAACAGAAAGCCATAGGGAAGATTGTTTGTAATACAACTTCTATTTCAGACTCACGAAATGTGACCTGTTTAGTGCAGAAATCATTCTATTCCAGAAGCATGGCTTTCCACAAAAATCAAAACTTGAAGATAATTTGTTGAAACTCAAATTGCTAGAGTTTTATTGAGCAAAAAGAGAAGGTTAATATATGACCTATATTTCATATTAAAGTAAGGACAGGTTTAGAAATCACTCTTGTCACAAGTTACGTGTAAAAAGAACCCAATAACCTGACACCCTATTTAATGAAAACCCACCATAAAACATTTGAGGCTAGAGTTCAGTTTATAAGAGTGAAGCAAAATTGTATTCATTTATTTTAGTCGTTTTTTGCCATGTGGATTTCGTAAATAAATTAGGCCCAGACACAGCTGCCTGTTTCTTTCCATATCAGCGTATGCATCACAATGTGGCATGGCCCTTACAGGTGAGTGTAAGTGTGCCTCAGTCATTTCCTAGGCGTGGGTTCCCTCGATTCACACAACGTGGGCATTCATGACAAGGATATCGTGGTGCCTAATTACCAATCACATAGTACACTTTGTCATCCAGAATTCCAGTGCAGTTAATAAGTTTCTTTGAGCATCATCAATGTACCCAGTACAGAAATAGGCAATTCAAGGACAGAAGTTAACTTTAATCCAAGTGGTTGACTAGTTATAAACCATCTTTAACAGTCTAATAGATGATTGCTTGTTTTTAATCCAGAAAGTAGAATCTACCTAGGTGTTGATATTTGAAAGTTCTTCACGATGCATACATCTTTGAGAAAGATAATACATGAATTTCATTTCTCACTGAGTTTGCAAAAGACCAGTCTCAAATCACTTCCAATTTCAGGGTTTATAGCTTAAAAACCATTAATGGGCCTGGCAGTACCAGTTAGGGGTCAGAAGAGATGTAAAGGAAAGTAGGAAGATCATTGACTAGCCAGACAGGTGGCTGAAAGAAAATCTGCCTAATCCTCAATATGCTCTGGTATTATTTCATGGTTTCCTCCCTCTAGGAGACACAATTCAATCCCGGGAACAGGCTAAGAAAGGCTAGTAAACTCTAGCACATGTGATAAGTGTGAGAGAAGGTGCATGGGGATAGTTTGGTTCAAAACTGAATTTCATAGAGCAGAAAGCAGGCCACATAAACACGAGAAAGGACTTGGGTAGTTAGATGGCAGACGCAGGGGTGAGCAGGACCCAGTGCATTAGTTGGGGCCAGAAAGAGGGGAGGTGACTAAATATTTGCTAGAATATCAGTTAGGCAGAAGCTCAGAAGTGCGCAGGTGCACTTCCACCATCACTGAAAACAGGCAATGGAAGTTAGATGGGCCAATAATACGGACTGCAGCACCATGCAACCCTTGCAGAAGTGAGTTTATTTTTAGCATAATGTTACTATTTGTATTAGGAAAAAATGTTTACAATTAAATGAATTTTGCATGATCCATATTACTTTATAATCTTTACTGCACTGTTTTTAGGAAAGCTAAAATAACTTTGCAGATATTATCTCATTAATTTGCCCCAAATCCCTACAAGACAGGTAGTATAAATATTCATAACCCAGTTTTCCAGATAAGGATGTAGACAGAGTAGTGGGAAATGACTAAGCCAAGGTTCTGAAGCAAATGCAGGAGTGAGTGATCCAAAAAGCCCTGTTGATTGTTCTGCTCATGAGAGCAGGCCACCCTCCCCCTGGGCCTCCAGTCAGGCCTCACTGCTGAAGGGCTGACACCCCTGGCATCCTGGTTTCCTGGCTTATTTCAGCTCATAGGGGTACACATATTTAAGCACATGCCTGTGTGAATTAAAACAGAAAAGTGATGGCAGTTTTGCTCTACAAGGAAGTTTCTAAAGCAAATGCTGCTGAAGTCTGAAAAGGATTATATACAAAAGTAGCAACAGCAGCCGTGACCCACGCCCCCAAGGAGTGACATCAGATGCAGTCACAACCTGCCTGCCTGCCGCTTCACTGCGGTATATGCAATTCCTCTGACATCCCGCCTCAGCATGGGAGAGAGGAGTTGAACTGAAGGGAAGATTGATTGTAAGCACATCTGTGCTTTACTGAATAGAGCAGCGGTTCTCAACCTGTGGGTCGCGACCCCTTCACAGGGGTCGCCTAAGACCATCGGAAAACACATACATAATTACATATTGTTTTTGTGATTAATCACTATGCTTTAAATATGTTCAATTTGTAACAATGAAAATACATCCTGCATATCAGATATTTACATTATGAGTCATAACAGTAGCAAAATTACAGTTATGAAGTAGCAACAAAAATAATTTTATGGTTGGGGGTCACCACAACATGAGGAACTGTATTAAAGGGTCGCGACATTAGGAAGGTTGAGAACCACTCGCATAGAGTGTCTAAATTACTCAAGCACCCAAACACTGTTGCAGACTGGCGCAGTAGAAAGAAGCACCCTATTTGCAAGACCGAGTAGGAAACAATTAGAAATTTCTTTCAAGGTTATATTCAAAAGGGATTTTTATGAAGATGCACTTTATCAATTTTATAACAAAAACAACAATGACAAAAGTCCATAGGGAAAATGTGGTAGGAGCAGAAATATTTTTATGCTGCAAGTTCTTACCAACGAATATTGTGCCACTTTGCATGTCAGCAAGACCAGGGAGCCAAAACTCAATATGTATTTGAATTTTCCTTCTCCTCTACCCTTAATTTCCACCAAATATGGGGAATAACAATCTTTCAGACTTCATGACTCAACAACACTGATGCTAATGGGACCATGTCTATGATTTTGACGTGCCTAGCAGTTTGTATTCTGAGAATATGGTTGTTGCATGTGAGAGATTTTTTCCCCTAGTCAGTAAATTTACCTAAAAACTCTAACTTTTTAAGAAGAAACATGACTTCAAGATCTTTTCCAAGTGCTAATTTAAAAAGCTTTTAAATATTTAGAGATGGGGCTTTTTATTTTTTTAAGATTTTCATTATAGAAAGAAAGAAAAAGAAATGCCACTCTCATTTATTTTGTGTGAGATCACTTAAGCAAAGGGCGGTGCACTTGGCTGAGGCATTGAAGTGTCCATGACCTCAGAGAACCCTTTTTATAAACCTGCTGCTGTTTGCAAATGTTACCCGAGTCAAAGTTTTCACAGGCAGAATTCTGAATTATTTCACTTGTTTCCTGCCTCTCTCTCATATAACTATGTGCACAGTCATTGTTTTACCTTATGCCGCACCTTTGTTTCTTTAGGAAACACAGAAATACATCTTCAAGGCCACTATGCTATTAGCAACATTCATTGCAATATGTTCTCCAAGTAATTTGAAGCCTTGAAATAAAGTATAAACACACACAAACACAAACGTACATTTGTGCACTAGAATATACTCAGCATTAGATATTTTCATATATACATACCTCAATAATAGCACCACCAGGGAGTCTTAGAAAATAGAGTTCTTGGAACCCACCGGGGTAAACGGTGTATGTAGACACACGAGAAATAATGTCTTCTGGACCAAGCGCAGATGCAGAAATTGTACTTCGGTGTTGGAGGTCACAGCTGGAGATGCCGGACTGGACACCAGGCTTTTCCAGATATAATCATACACTGCCACCTAGTGAGACACCCCCGGCCCCCCAGACCCAGAAAAGATGAGAAAAAAATTAATTAACTTCTGGCAAGAGCATAAGCAATTTTAAATTATTTTACAATAAATCTGAAACTCTGCCTTCTGCAGTGCCTGCACTCCATTCCATGCATATCTTTATGACATATATCTAAATAGTGAAGATAGAGAAATCCCCGGTGTGTGCTCCATAAAGTTAATTCTACACAGATGAATCTGTAATTGGTTCCCATATTAACCCAAAGTAGGAAGATCAAGCAGGCTGCGACAATGACAGTGTTGATTAAAAAAAAAATGCTTCTGAATGGTTTTATGAATGGATGTTTGTGCTTTCCCATCCAAAATAAATTTTTGCTTCCCCCCCCCCCTTATTGACATTGTGCTAAGTGTTAAGTTTCTGGCATCCTCAAAAGAGTGTACAAGGTAAAATAATGACACATTACACTGAAGTGCACAGGGAAGGAATTGTGCATATGTTATGTATATATCTACTATTTTTCCTTAGTAGCAACCTGGCAACCACAACTTTTATTATACTTTTCTGGACTTTATTTTCTAGTAGGGTTTTTCAAGTAACAATTCCATTATTTAATACAATGTACCTTGTGGGGCCTTCATCAATGTAAGCTGAATTATGAATGAATTGAAAAGACACTGTCCTATTGATGGTTTAAAATATTGGTGATGAAAATTAGGGTAGTCTGCTCCAAAATTTGTTTGAAACTGATAAACATTCTGGTCTCTAAATATCTTCGTTATCTCTTACTGTAACTGCTGAGCGATATCGGTTCTTTCTATTTCCAATCTCTATAGTTAAAGATACCAGTAGGCTCAGAAATAGAAAGAGGAAAGTATTCAGTGGAATTCTTTCCTCACGAGCTCTTTCTGAGGCAGAAAACACTTGTCTGTTGTTGCACAAAGCCTGTATCAAACACGTTCTCCAAAGTTAACTCCTCCTAAAATGATTTACAAATAGTTTTAAACCTCAGAAATGTGGAAAGATTTAATAATATGGAAGAAAGTTCTGGCCAATTACTGTCTAATTCAAGTCTATAATTGACAAATTCCCAAGACTCTAGCTAGCAATTTTTTTCTTTGAAAATAAAAAGGCAAGATTAAAATCTGGATGAACAGGTAACGAAGTAGTAAATATCCTGAAATGGCTTGAATTAGAGAAAAGATCAAGGTTTGATACAATAAAAAAATGAAGTTATCTGAGGACCATTCTATGCTAGGGTTTTGAGAAAATATAAACATGCTTCAGGAACTAACTATCTAGCAGGAATTCACAGTCTCTACCAGCATACAATCAACTTAAAACAGTGAGAGAGTGGTGAGTGCACAGAGGAAACTTGCTGAGGACGTAAGGTTTGATCTGGGTCTCAAAACCTTAATGAGATTTCTTTCTTTCTTTATCTGTTTCTAATGACTTATTTATTTTAGCTCTTTTATTCGTTTATTTATTTATTTATTTATTTCTATTCAATTTTATTTTGTATTGATTTCAGATGTACAGCTTAATGGTTAGAAAGTCATATACTTTACACAGTATTCCTCTCTGTATTTCCAGTATCCCAATTGGCACCTTAAATAGTCATCTCAGTATTATTGACTGTATTCCCTTTCCTTTAGTTACATCCCCTATTTTGAAGCTACCAATCTGTGCTTCTTAATTTCTTCACCTCTTTCACCCAGTCCCCAAATCCTTTCCCATCTGGAAACCACCAGTTCGTTCTCTGTGTCTATGTCTGTTTGTTCATTTATTTTGCTCTTTATATTCCACATATAAGTGAAATCATATGACACTTGTCTTTCTCTGACTAACTTATTTCACTGAGCATAATACCCTCTTGGTCCATCCATGCTGTCACATATGGTAAGATGCCATTCTTTTTAATGGCCTAGTGATATTTCATTGTATATGTATACCACCACTTAGCAGTATTTGAATAGGTAAGAAGAGTGTCAAGTGCTTCTGGCAAAGGAGCAGGACTCATCCAGCACTGATATGGGAAAGTGCCCAGCAGCTCAAGGGCCACTGAAGTATCAGTGGACGGGATTATAGGAGAGATGTGAGAACCAGCATGTGAAGCTAGAAACACTGTCTGGCGCTGGGAAGATGCTGCATGCTGTGCTAAGGTATTCTGAATGTAATTCATGAAGGGGAGAAGCTGCTGGAAGATTTTGAGCAGAGAGAGACTTGGTTTGATTTCTTTCCAGAGTAATCCAGAGAACACTGTGTGAAGAGTAGACCAGAAGTTTGAGAGATTAGAGATCATCTCACCAAAGGTAGATGGGGAAATCCTGCATTTGGGCAGTGGGGGTTGAATTGGAGAAAGAATCAATATTTTTTTTCCTGAGGTAGAATCATTAGAGTTTGGTTGCTAGCTAGGTATGAGCTGTGAGTGAAAGAGACACCTGAATGGTGACAAAGGCATGAGATACCTCTGGCTAGTGAGGCCACTAAAATAGGACCATTGCGAGCAGGCAGGGCAGGTGTGAGGAGGGACAGTAATCAATTCAGCATTGAATAAATATGAAGGAGAAACTCATTGAACTATGTCAAAACTGTGGTAGCAACTTTGGGGTCATTAATAAATTTATATAATAAATTCTCAATCTGCATGATAGTCTAGTGAGGATGTTAAATGACACTACACATCCCCAGGTAAAATGAGGAGGTAGATGATGACAAGATGCTTTTCAGGCCCTCAAGAAGTCTGTGCACTGAGGCAGGATCAGAACCAAGGCCTGCTAGCTCCCCAGCCTGCATACACAGCTCCAGGCCAGGTATTACGTTTGTCTCATCTCTCCTTTGCAGTCAGCTCATTCACTGATGCCTCCCAGCCTCTGGGTGTAAAAGGACAAACTTCAGGCGAAATGGAGAAAAAGGGATGAGGAGAGAACAAGCATGCTGTGTCCTGGAGAACCACAGGGTCTCTGCTCATTACACCAAGTACTGGGAGGCACGAGTTAGGCGGGAGCCTCGATAGACAGGGGCCCCTCAGCCTTGGAAAGCAATATACTATACAACACGCCCAGTGCACCCTTGGACACCACTCACATGTTGAAAGGACTATGAAGATGTATTTATTTGTCTGAAAAGCTGCAACTCTTGTTTTGGAAGCTGATTTCTTTTAAAAGGTAAGTGTCCTTGAAATTTTGGCAGTAAACTGTGCAAAGTAGATTTAAAAAAGTAATTATTATTCACTTTGATATGTACTTCCTTCTTCCTCTCCTTTTTAACCATCTCTAATCCTGGGAAAGAGAGGAGTGAATTGCCTCCAGCCCAGAGACATCTTTGATTTCAGAGAAGAAGGGGTGGCTGGTCCAGAAATGATATTCGCACTACTTGGGGCAGTGTACACACACACACACACACACACACACACACACACACACACACACGTTAATATTCAATGTTACAATTCTGTCAGATTGGTATTGTTATTCCCATTATATAGATAAGGAAACTAAAGTTCATAAATGCTAAGTAACTTGCCCAAAGACACAGTCATATGATGATATTTACTAACTGATAATCCTTACTCCTCCAGCTTAGATTGCCCTTCTCTAGGCTATCTCTCCCCACTTCACTTAACCTCCCCACTCAGGATTTTGAAATAAAAAATCAGAGTAGTCCTCCTTACCCCATCCTGCTGTTTTGTCGTGTGTGTGTGTGTGTGTGTGTGTGTGTGTGTGTGTGTGTGTGTGTGTTTGTTTTGTATCCAGGCTGCCCCCAGGAAGTGCCCACATTCGCTGCATGTTCATAGTCTAGTTTTAACAATAGTAGGCCTCTTCTGAGACAACTTTGCAGCTCAGCTCTGTCTGTGGGAAGGCTCCTTCATTATGGGGTGAAGAATTAGAACGCACCCTTGGCTCCTGATCTAGAGTCACATCTTCCAAACAGCTTGTTCAGGAATGAGTCTGACACTTCTCTTTCTTTTAGTCAGGTTACTGTGTTTCCTTAATTTTCTCAAATAGTTCAGTTAGGGAAAAGAGGTATATGACATAGTGGTCCCCTGAGGTTCCGACAGGAGCCAGGCAGCTCTGATACTTGAACCCAGGTTGATCTAACCCTTACGCCTATGGGGTTTCAATTACATCATATTGTAAAATGTTTGATCATACGGTACACTGTTATCACTGTGCAGTAGCATGGATGCAGGATGGGAATGTGTCTGAACATGATTCTGAATGCTGAACTTGCCCATGAAGTAAGTGGTCATGTGGAAGAATTAGAGGGAAGATTCTTTTATCCTGGGTCTGAGCAGGAACTTCGCAAACATTCTTATTAACTCAAAAGGGGTGCAGTGTAGCTTGTCTCAGCATACAGAAATTCAGGCAGCATCAAAATCACCACAGGTTTCACTAATATCCCATGGAAGGTTCTCAAGGTTCTTTGAATTAAAGATTAATTAGAAAAATACAGGAATATGTTATTTCCCCCTTTGGGGGATCATAAAGTTCTAATACTAAAGCAATTGTGGTCATTTCCAGCATTTCTAGCTAGCAGCTCTTGAGAAAGTTGTGATAATCATACACCTGTCAACAATGAGGCTTGTGGATCAAGTTAAATCCTATTATTTTGCTGTATGAATATACACCTCCTTTTGGAAAAGAAGGTAGAACCCAACAGAAGTGAGGGAGAATGACCCATAAAACCTCACAGAAATGGTTAAGAATATGAACCATTTGCTCACACAGAAAATAATATTTTCAGTTACCTCCTAATATATTGAACATTCTCCCATTGGCCATGAACACACTCTACCCTACGGGTAATTGCTTTATATTCTGACTTACAACCAAAGACAGCCTGAAGCAATTGGGGATGCTTAGCATTGAAACCTTCTTAAAATCCTCCCTAGAGTTAAGAAAGTAGGACAAGGTAAAAAAAGAAAAAAAAAGAAGAAGAACATGGATATTTTATAACAGGAACTAAACGGGAAGAGAGGCAGATCAGAGGATGATGGACGTGGACGAAAGGAATGGTGAAGAAATTATCATTAGATTTTTCTTAGGTCCTTAGGTTTATTTCTGAATAATCTATGTTCTTTTCGCTTTTAACTCTATTTCTTTAAAACCAGCTGTTGAGTAACCAGGTGCTCAGCAAACTGACCTGTGATATTTGATCACCAATGTAAATGTCCACATGTAATATTTTCCATTTAATTTTACTTCAGGTCATGAAAGCAATTGAAATAGAGGAAGGGGAAGATTTGTTAAGGCATATACAAGACAACCAGACAGTCTCAACTAGAGTAAGTGAAGGATGAAAAGAAGGAAGCAAGATGTGATTTGTATATAAACTGCATTTTTTATTGATGCTTTTGTTTCTAGAGAGTAATGGTTAAACTATTTGGCAGCCTAAATAATATCCATGGAAAATTTTAGTTCACTAGTATTTCTGCAGTGATGGGCCAGAAGACAGCTACTGTGTCCTACAACATCTGAAGTTAGCTCCACAAGTTAACTCTCCTGTCATCTGAAATCTCTTTCATTAGACCAATCAAATATGTCCCTTCATTTCCCGGAAAGCCCAGAGTGAGTTAATAAATCTATGGAGACAAGGGAGTAGAGAAACTGCACATATAGGACACATCTGAGGAGCTAACACTGGCCTTTATCTGGAGGCACAAAAGCTTAGAAGAACCCACAGAATGCCAGACCACTTATAGTAATTCTTAAATGAAATTCATCGTTCAACAGAAAAACAAGTTAAGGGCAGTAATTCAATGGTAGATGAAACAGGCCAGAACAGGTTCAAATGCTGCATATTTCACAACAGAGCTTAATTAAAACAGGACTATGAGGCTGTTAATTGCATTATAATAGTTCAGCATGAAATTAGGTCTGATGTGAATGTCCTTTCAGTGGATTTGTTTATGTTATTATAATTACACAGTGGTACATAGATTTACTGCATAGATACAATTGTAACAGCTCTTCGATGGATTTCTTTTCTTTTCTCTCTCGAATTTGCACTCTATTTACGAGTGTAGAAAGTTGGCAAGAGGGAACCAGGGTCAGGAAATTAGGTCATACTGGATGATCCAGTTGTTCTCCTGTGTATTTGAAGCTTAAAACTCCAAATAAGTTGTGCCTTGATGATTGTGATTTTATTCCCCATTTTTTAGGAGAGAATATGTCATTAAAAAACTGGGTCTCAGTTAAATGGGCATCTTACCCATGAATGCTGTATTTTGTTAGAGAAAGCAATATGTACCTTCAAAATTAATAAGTGCAAATGTGTGACTAAGGTTGTGTTTGTAGTTCCACA
Organism: Myotis daubentonii; assembly: GCF_963259705.1. Lineage (NCBI taxonomy): Eukaryota > Metazoa > Chordata > Mammalia > Chiroptera > Vespertilionidae > Myotis > Myotis daubentonii. Next base: position 132,693,369 of record NC_081842.1, read on the forward strand.
ATATCCTATACTCAGTGTACATAAAATGTCAAAATTTCAGAGATTGTGTCCATAAAAATACCATGGTAGTTTCTGTTCACAGGATGGAAGGACATAGCAAGTGTCAGTATTTCAAATGGTAAAAATGAATGCTCTTCCTTGATCCACTTTGCAGACAAAGACATAACTGATTCACATAAGAGTCTAACCTATGACCTTGACTTTAACACTGAAACCTGGGATAACATCAGAAGTTTGGGAAGCATATACATGTTTGGTGATGTTTTTAATTTTCATGCAGCCTATCTACTAGTATATCAGCAAATTTATATATTCTTTATTTTTTGTGTTGCTTTGAAATAAAAGGGCAAAAAATTAATGGAAGATAACTTACAAATAAATTAGGTCAGCAAAAACGATTATGCCTTGATGGTCTTTTTTGTTAACATAACCATTGGAGTATAGAACAAGCACTTAAATATGAACCAATCTAGAGAAAGGTAATAAACTATGTTATATTTTCAGAAAGCCTTACTTTTAAACAAAATTATATGTGCTTAATTTAGATAGAAATCATGCAATTGGGAAAAGCTAATGTCTACCCGTATATGTTTGTATACACATTGTATAGTAAGTTTTGATATAGTGAACATCTCTAATTTTGGTAATCTCAACATTTTACATCTTGCATCTATTAGCAGAAAGATGTGCTTTTTATACACTACTGCAATATTCTTAAGAAACACACTAGGAGACCACAAAGAACTTCAATTTTTGGTTATGAAAATTTTCAATGTTTCTGGAGATAGAAATAAATACAGGTTATTTCGTGCGAGTAGAAAGTCACAGAGCTTAGCAGTATAGCCACAATTTTGTGTATATATGTATGCAAATATTAATAATAGTATTAATGCAACTATATGTGAACAAGCTATAGATTTGTTTCAGAATGAGTGTGAACACAGAGCAAAATCCCTCTGCTACTCTCACTGTGCATATGAAGCACAAGTTACCAGATGAAGAGTGGATGACCAGAGTGAACACACCCCACCACAGACCTGAAATTAGGAACTGAGAGGAGAATCAAAGGATGACAGAAAGGAGAAAGATAAGGAAAAAGGCAAGACTTGTTGGCACTGGCCATCCACTTCTCTTTGAGATAATCCTACAGGTTGTAAGTATGTTCTTTAAATGTTAAATAGTCATGATGTCATAGCCAGCGGTACTTTCCACTCCCATACTTCACTCTATTAATACAGGATGAACACTTTTAAATTTTAAAGTCTGGTTGTATAAAATAAAATGTATACAACATGCCCAGAGAATTGCACAATATACCCAGATCTTTAAATTTAAAAAGAGACTCTTTTGCCCAACAGGTGTGGCTCAGTGGTTGAGCTGTCACCAATGAACCAGAAGGTCATGGTTCGATTCCCCTATAGGGCACATGCCTGGGTTGTGGGCTCCAACCCCAGTAGGGAGCATGCAGGAGGCAGCCGATCAATGATTCTCCTTCATCATTGATGTTTCTATCACTCTCTCCCTCTCCCTTTCTCTCTGAAATCAATAAAAATATATATTTTTAAGAATAAAAAATAAATAAAATATATTAAAAGAGACTCTTTTCCTTCTTCTGAATTTCAGTAAGAAGAAAACCATAAAGTTTGGAGGTTATTTATCTGTTTGCTCTAATATTTAGTTCCTGGTTTTACAGAACTAAAGAAAAATAATTCAGTTGACTTAGTTAAGACAACCAGTTTTAGTCCAATTGCCAGCAATGTGGTACATAGACCTGGCTAAAGTTTTCTCAAATCCATTAAAGCCACTAAGCCACTAAATATTGGTAATGTGGACTTCAGATGTCTACGAATATGAAGATTACTTGCCTTTTCTTTTTACAGTCATTATTCAGCCAGCACCTCTATATCTGCTTAGATGTGACAAACAGAAAATGGAGATAAGGGTTGTTTTCATGTGTATGTAAGTGTGTGTGTTTTACCTTATTTTCAGGATAAAACAACAACAACAATATTTAGTTGTTCAAATATTTTTGTATAACTAACATGAACAAAACTATATAAATTATAATTTCTTTAAACATTCAAAACTAAGTAATATAAATTGGCCGAAAGTCAAGGAGGGAGAATTGGAAGCAGCAAGTGTGAACTTACCAAAGACCAAGTTTCTACAGGAGGTTTTGTAATGGCTATTGCATGAATCCTCCTCAACCATCCACTGGCTCACCCCCTTCCTTCAAGGTGCTACTCAAATGTCACTTTATCAATGGGGTCTCTACTGAACCCCAACATGAAATGCCACCTCCAGCCTCAACCATCCTCTCTGCCTTATTTTCATCATACTGTAAGTGTTACTACCAAGCACATTCTATAATTTCTTGTTGATGTCTGTTTTTAAGCTTCATGAGGAGAGGGAATAGAGAGACTGGTTCATTAGAGGCACTGAATATACTTTGTTAAAAAAAGTAATAAATGAAGTATGTGATTTAAATGAGTTGAGTATTTAAGGCAATCTTTTGCTGTTGTTGTTTTGTTTTTATTGTCATGCCTGTCCTTGAATCTGCTGAAATTGGTTCATTTATGCCAACTGCAAAATTGATATGCAGGACAATTGCTCTTTTATGTCAGTTTTCTAATAGTACTAAGATCATTCCTTCAGAAGTATCAGTGATGTGAATTCTCTACCAACTTTCCATAATGCAAGTTTTAACCCCCTATTTCTTAATTTAGTGAGTTTGTTCAGCTGCTGTCTTACCACATCACCCGCCTACTCCACCCACACACCAAAGATGGCCCATGTCATAACTCTCCTAAAATAATACCCCTTTGCACGCATCAAACTTTTACTCCAGAGCTACCATGCATTATGTGATGATTAATTGCCTCATTAAATAGTCCTACAAGTAAGAAAGTATTATTTTTATTTTATGGATAGTAACTCTGAAACAAAGGAAATAAAAACCACATTCCTACCTTTATAAGAATACTGAAGAGACAGAAAAGATGAACTAAGTCTATCTTCATGCAAAACAGATTGTATTTAATTTAAATGTTCCCCTTACAGGAAAGTGTTTTCTCATGATTTTTCACAACTATAAAAGAAATCAATATGTGTAATTTGTGCTTTAAGAATAAATAATTTTTTATTATTCAAAACCATTTTTAATCACTCATTCAAGCTAGATGCCTTGATATATATAGGAAAAATATATATGTTATTTGCATCCATGAAACTTACACAAATGTAAATAACTATAATTTAAAATAGTAAGTTTTAAATGCCCTATGAGAGATTTAAAAATTTTAAGGCTTTTGAGGAGTGATAAATTATATTTGTAAATAATGAAAATACATGGCTCATGTTGGAAATCTGTTCTGGGTTGGGACTTAGAAGAAGGGAGAGAAAAAATACCACATATGTGAAGATACATAATTTTTAATTAAAAATAATAAGAATGGGGCAATTTGGTATTCACTTTACTTTAGTGACTTTCAGTGAGTCCAAGTTTCCAGAATGTTAATACTTTTTGAGATTCGAAGGATATTGTCGGTTTCCCATTTCATTGTCATACTTGAACAATAGATCTCATGCTTTATTTGAATGTAGCTTTCTCTTTGAGCATGAAATTTCCAGAAAAGAATATAAAGGGAGTAAATTAATATACAGATAATTGATCACATCATTAACTATTTTGGGAAATATTTATTATGAATAGAATTACAAATAAACATATTTGGGATTTTTTATGTAAAAACCTTTGTTCAAAGCACAATTCATGCAGTAGTTCATTCATTCAACCATCTACTCAAACCTATTTACTGAAATCCTTCTTTGTACCAAAAGAATATGGAGACACAGAATTGAACCACAGAAACAAAGTCCTTGCTCTACTTAAGCTGACATTAATGTCTGAATAAAGTGAGAGTATGAGTCATGTATTTAACAGGAAGAATAGCATAAGAAGAGGAAACAGCAAGAATGATTTTGAGGGAGTACATTTGCCTCATGTTTAAAAAAAAAGCAAAGAGGCCAATAAACTGAAACTAAATGAACAAGGCTTAAGCTAAATAGGAGGTAAGACAAGAGCAAGGAGACTGGGGTTGGGGGGACGGGGAGGAGAAAGAGAGGAACCTGAGCATTTAGGTAGGTGTAGATCATTGAGGAGTATAGCTTCTGTTATGAACGAACTAGGAAATTATTGCACATTGTTGAACAAAGTAACATATATGACATTATTAAAAGAATATCTCTGGCTGATATTGAGGGATAAACTGGGGATGAAGACAATGTTATGGATTCAATCATGTCTCCCTAAAAGGTATACAGTCTAAATTTTCAGTACCTATGAATATGGCCTTATTTGTTTTTGAGTTAATCAGTTAAGATGAGGTCAATAGGGTGTACCCTGATGCAGTATTTCTGTGTCTGTAAAAGAAGGGAAAATTTGCCACTGAGACAGAGATATACACACAAGGAAATTCCCTGTTAACATAAAGGCAGAAATTGGGGTGATGCATCTATAAGCCAAGGAATACCAATGATTGTCAATAAACCACCAGAAGTATGAGCATATTCTCCCTCGTTACCATCAGTAGGACAGTAACATCTTGACCTTGGCCTTTGAGGTGCCAGGATTATGACACAGTCAGTTCTGCTGTGTAAGCCACACCGTTTGTGGCACTTTGTAATGGTGATCCCAGAAAACTAACACAGTCAATGACCCATTTTATAATAACGACCAGAGGCCCAGTGCATGAACTCATGCATGGGTGTGGTCCCTCAGGCTGGCCGGCGATCAGGCCAATCAAGGCCAATCAGGGCTGGCTGGCTAGTGGGGAGGGGGACCGCAGGAGGTTGGTCAGCCGGGTGGAGGGACTGTGGGAGGTTGGTCAGCCACGAAAGGTTGTCTGTGGGAGCGCACTGACCACCAGGGGACAGCTCCTGCATTAAGCATCTGCTCCCTGGTTGTCAGAGCATCATCACAGTGACTGGTCAACCAGTTGACCGGTCATTTGTTGGACTGGTCATAATGGTCACTTAGGCAGATATAGATATAGATATAGATATAGATATAGATATAGATATAGATATAGATATAGATATATAGATATAGATATCCTATCTAATAAAAGAGAAACATGGTAATTGGCATACGACCGCTACCCTTTCCATTGGCTAATCAGCGAGATATGCAAATTAACTGCCAGCCAAGATGGCGGCCGGCAGCCAGGCAGCTTGAAACAAACATGAGGCTTGTTTGCTTCAGTGACAGAGGACTCCAACGTTCCCCACCTGCTGCTGCAGGCCTCTGAGCTGCAACTCTAAGCAACTATGTAACAAATATAGAAGCTAAACAAAACCCCAGAAAGCTGCTTTAGTCTGCCGGGCTTCAGCCAGTAGGATTGCAACATTGTAAGCAAAGGCCAGAAACCTAATTTCAGCAGTGGAGGCCTAAGAGCTGGAGCCAAGCCTCAAAGCTAAAGCTGGCCCAGAATAAAAAAAAAGAAAAAAGAAAAAAAGGAGCAGTTGGGAGCTTCAGTCACCCCCAGCCTGAAAACAGCCCTCAGCACCTCACCCAGACTGGCCAGGCACCTCAGTGGGGACCCCCACCCTGAAGGGTGTGTGACCAGCTGCAAACAGCCATCATCCCCTCACACAGGCTGGCCAGGCACCCCAGTGGGGACCCCCACCCTGAAGGATGTGTGACCAGCTGCAAACAGCCATCATCCCCTCACCCAGGCTGGTCAGGCACCCCAGTGGGGACCCCCACCCTGATCCAGGACACCCTTCAGGGCAAACCAGCAGGCACCCACCCATGCACCAGGCCTCTACCCTATATAGTAAAAGGGTAATATGCCTCCCAGCACCGGGGTCAGCGGAGCCACGCGGCCTCCTGGCACCGGGATCAGCGTGACAGGGGGCAGCGCCCAAACCCCCTGATCACCCTGCAGCTCCGTGTGTGACAGGGGGTGGGGCCACAACCTCCCTATCCACTCTGCTCTCTTTGTGACAGGGGAAGGTGCCCCAACCTCCTGATCAGCCCTGCTCTGTGCCTGATACGGGGGAGCTCCCCAACCCCCTGATCGCCCTGCAGCTGTGTGTGTGACAGGGTGCGGCACCCCCCCCCCCCCACGGGCCCTGCTCTGTGTGTGACGAGGTAGAGTCATAACCTCCCCATCAGCCCTGCCCTGAGTGTGAGAGTGGCGGCGCCCCAACCCCCTGATGGGCCCTGCTCTGTGCATGACAGGGTACAGAGTCCCAACCCCCCTGATGGGCCCTGCTCTGTGAGTGACAGGGGGTGGCGCCGCAACCTCCCCATCCTCCCTGCCTTGAGTGTGACAGGGGACAGTGCCCCAACCCCCCAATCGGCCCTACCCTGAGCGTGACTGAAGGTGGCATCACAACCTCCTGATCGCCCTGCTCTGTGCATGACAGGGGCCGGTGCCCTAACTCCCCAATCGGCCCTGCTCTGAGCCCCACCAGGGGCTGCACCTAGGGATTGGGCCTGCCCTCTGCCACCCTGGAGCAGGCCTAAGCTAGCAGGTCATTATCTCCCGAGGGGTCCCAGACTGCGAGAGGGCACAGGCCGGGCTGAGGGACCCCCACTCCCCCTTTAGTGCACAAATTTTTGTGCACCGGGCCTCTAATATATATATGGCATTCACTCCTCATTATAAACTTGGCTGATTATCATTATCACAAGTAAGAAGGGTCAAGTAGATTATCTAAGATGAGAGTTACTTACTAAACTATAGAGCCAAAATATGGCCATAGGCCATCTGACCCCAGAATCCAGGCTACTAAACTCTGTTGCCACTGCCTTTGTAAAAGGCACAGTTTAAAACTGTAAAGTAAGCAGAAAATATTGCCAAAGTGCTCATTTCAATAGAACTAGGAAATTATATTCATTTTAAAACATAAATATATATTACCCAGCTTTATCTGTGCTTTTATTATTAAGGCTGTGCTGTGGAGAACAAGTGTTTGGAGAGGATTTCGTTGTAAAGAAATATCTCATATATTTGTTTTTCCCTTAGGAAGAATACTGCCCTGGGGAAAAAAAAAAAAAAAAAAGGAACAATTATGCCTGCCTCAGTCACTAGTAAACCCCGGGTCTCAGTTTCTTCATCCATAAAATGAGGAACTTGGATTAAAAAAAAATTCTAAGACATCTTCTAGGCCATGTATTTTGTCCTCTATTTTGTTTGAATTATGTTTTTAAACGTTTTTAAAGGTAAATAATATATTCACCAATAATATCAGACGAGATCGGGCGCGTTCAGGGTGGTATGGCCGTAGACAGTTCACCAATAATATCATACTGCTTAAGATATAGAGCATTTCAAACTACCCAAAAGTTTTCTTGTGCCTCATTCCATTCATTACCTACCACTAATTCCTGCCACTTCTGCAGCTTCCTGCCTGAGTAAACAATGATTTAGAACTTCTATCAAAGCAGTGTTTTCTCTATCATTAAACTTCAGATAAATTAAACCATATAGTACATACATACACTTGTGTGTCTGATTTTTCACTCAACATAATGCCTTAAAGATTAATTCATGTTTGATCAATATCTTTTAATATGTGTGGGTTTTTGAATTATAATAAAATAGGTCAGATTTATCTGTTATAACTGTTTCTACATTTTCAAATTAATGAGTGTAAAAAATTGTCACCAGCAGACCTGTACTACAAAAGGAAATGTAGGTAAATGATAAAATATGAATATTTGTATCTATAGAAAGAATAAATCATGCTGGTAGTGGTGAGTAAATGGAAAAATATAAAATAAATGTTTATTTATTTTCACAAATTTACTTGAAAAACAACTACCCATTTAAATAAAAAGGGGATTATAACACATAGAAATAAAAGGTATCACAACAATTTTACAAAGAATAAGGGGAAAATAAACAAAATTATACTTTTGCAAGTTTACTGCATTTATGAAGTAGAATGTGGGAAGTGAGAAGTGCCAGATATGAAGTTAGACTGGGAAAAAGGGAAATAGGAGTATGAAGTGTCAGATGCGAGATGTGGAGTATAAAATAGTAAACTATTGACACCTTGACTTTCTCTAGAGTCTGATAATTTAAGGATGCATACTTTTGTCCTTTAAAAAAAATCCTAAAATCTAATAAAGTAATGTAAAGGAACATAATATTAACCAAACTAGAGGCCCAGGTGCACAAATTCGTGTACAGGTGGGTTCTTGCCCGCCCACCTCAATGGGGGCCCATCGGGCCTGGCTGATGAGTGGGAGGGGTCTCAGGCAGTTGGCCGGCCAGCCCCACTCACCACTGGGGGTGGGGATGGCTGGGGCTGGGCTGACTAGGTGGGGGCGCCAATCAGGCTCCAGATCAGGCTGGTTGGCTGCCACAGTGTGTATCATAGCCACCGGTCATTCCAGTTGTTCCAGTCACTGGGATTTTATATATATAGATATTTTGTATTAACCCAAAAGAAGAAAATAAAGGAGCAACAGAAGAATAGTATAATTGAAAGGACAAATAGAAAACAATGAGATAGTCAGTAGACTTAACCATAAACTTACCAATAGTTACTAGTATATCATATGTAAATAGACTGAAAACTTGAATTAACCATATTTTTCCATGTATAAGACACCCCCCATGTGTAAGATGCCCCCACTTTTTCCAACCCAAAATTAAGAAATAAATATTTTAAACATTTTCCTGGTTTTCCTCTTAAGGTCTTCTTCTTTTTTGGCATCTTAAGGAGTTGTTCTTCCTGTTTTCTCCACTGTGTGATCATACACTCAGTGGGAGGAGGTTCAAATTATCTCTCTGCAGATCTATTTCCATGCTCTTTTGCATTGCTGATTACATTCCATTTGAATGTAAGACAATCACTTATCAGTATTTATCTGTTCATTTTTTGACATCTTTATGGGCTCAGAATGCTCCGGTCCCTGTTGTATCTGTGTACTCTCCACCTCATCAGCCAGGCCCGATGGGCCCCCATTGGGGTGAGCGGGCAAGAACCCACCTGTACACGAATTTGTGCACTGGGCCTCTAGTTTGGTTAATATTATGTTCCTTTACATTACTTTATTAGATTTTAGGATTTTTTTTAAAGGACAAAAGTATGCATCCTTAAATTATCAGACTCTAGTTAAAGTCAAGGTGTCAATAGTTTATGGCATCAGCTGAGGTAGTAACAATAAGGCTCATGATTGGAGGAAGCCTGTTTGACAAGGTATGGGCAGCTATGCATTCCCTGAGGTTCCATCCTTGGCTGACTTCCATGTATAAGATGCCCCTCGATTTAAAATTGAATTTTTTAAAAAAAGACCCAATTATATGTTTTCATCAAAATATGTATTTTAAATATAAAGACACTGACAAAATGAATGTAAAAGGGATGGTGGGGAAAATATACCATTTAAACCATAAGCATACAAAAGATGATGAGCTTGTACAGGCAAAATAAATGTCAAGACAAAAAAATTACTAGAGATAAAGAGGAATATTGCCTGATGAGAATGAAGAAATTCACTTGAAAGGCATATCTATCCTAATGTGACAGAGCAATGTGAATGGAGATGTACGCTATTAGCAGAACATCCCTGTGGAACCCCTCCCAGGACTCCATGTTCTCTTCCACCCTTAGTAATGCTAATGATAGAACAATCCTGAAAGCCACGGGTTAGGCAACATTGGGTCCTTCCTGCTTGTCCTCATGGAGCTGAGTAGCCCTCTAGCCAAGAACATCCAGCTCATACTGAAACATGAAGCTGTTATTTCTTAAGCTACTGATTTTCAGAGGGTGGGTATTTGTGTAGCAAGCAGAGCAGAGTCATTCTGTTATAACTCTTAGCTTATAGGCAAACCCAGTTTGCAATGGTTTATACTATGCCACAGAATGGTTAGAATTATTAATCTGGTTAACAGAAATTTGAAATGAGGTATTTTTTGACTTCTAAAATATTGGCTCTAGCCCTAACCGGTTTGGCTCAGTGGATAGAGTGTCGGCCTGCGGACTGAAAGGTCCCAGGTTCGATTCCGGTCAAGGTTGCGGACACATCCCCAGTAAGAGGTGTGTAGGAGGCAGCTGATTGATGTTTCTCTCTCATCGATGATTCTAGCTCTCTATCCCTCTCCCTTCCTCTCTGTAAAAAAATCAATAAAATATATTTTTTAAAAAAAGATTGGCTCTAATTTAATGCAAAATGTTATATATGTTCATTTATAAATTATTCTTATTGTTGTTCCCTAAGGTGAGTCATCTAATACATATTACTTATATTAAAAAACTTTAAAGGCAAATAAGAAAATATTGAAAAAATGCATCCCCCAGTTCCTCTCTTAGACTAAGATAAAACCCAACACACTTTAAATATGTTAACCTTGGATTGTTTAGTTAAACCCAGTGTAATCATAAAGTATGTAAACATATATAATATTTTAACATTTATTGTAATATTAATATCAATAAACCATTGATTTTGCCGATGCTTCTGGCTTATCATCATCCCTTATCTCTGGAAAGTAGTCTTCTGAAATAGTCATGAGAAAAAAATTCTAGATTTGAATTCTCTTCATTTGGGCAAAATTCTTCATTTCTCTTTTCTCAATATTAAAATGAAGTTATTATTCTTAGTGGTTTTTAAGATAATTTCAATATCTGAAATATAGTAAAATATATTAAAGTATGAACTAGAATGAAAATACATATGAAATCTAAATCTGAAGAATATAGTATTATATAAAGTAATATTTTTAGTCTTGTTGCTAGAGATCAGAAAATCATGACAAACTTACTTTTTAACAAAACTTTTTTTCTTCTACTTTGCTCATATCTGGAAGAGTACAATGCCAAAATACTAAACATGATCCATAAATATGTCCGTCTTAGGAATCATAAAATCAAGACTTAAGTGACAGGATCATGATTACCAAGCATTTCTCAATTAAAGTCTACAGGAAATAAAATAAATCCAAAATTTTAGTTAAAAGATTAATTATTATCCTGAGTTAATTATAATTATAATAAATTAGAGTTTTTAAAGACGTATAAGTTGATTATTAAAAATTGATTTCAAGGGGCATCCAAGATGGCAGCAGAGTAGGTAGAAATTACATTCACTCCTCCAAGGACCAAACTGGACTTACAACTAAAATATAGAACAATAAACCTGACTAACCAACTGAAGACTAGCTGTATAGAAGTCTTTTTTTTTTAAAATATATTTTATTGATTTTTCACAGAGAGGAAGGGAGAGAGATAGAGAGTTAGAAACATCGATGAGCGAGAAACATCGATCAGCTGCCTCCTGCACATCTCCCACTGGGGACGTACCCGCAACCCAGGTACATGCCCTTGACCGGAATCGAACCTGGGACCCTTCAGTCCGCAGGCCGACGCTCTATCCACTGAGCCAAACCGGTTTCGGCTGTATAGAAGTCTTATACCTGAGGATTAACAGATGAGGCTACTTTGAGACTTGTAAGAATGGTGAAACAAATAATTCAAAAAATTTTATGGAACCACAAAAGATCCAAAACAACCACAGCAATCTTGAGAAAGAGGAACAAAGTTGGAGGAAATCACTCTATCTGATATCAAACTAATACTCAAAACAGCATAGTATTGGCTTGGAAACAGACATATAGGTCAACAAAAAAGAATTAAGAGCCCAGAAATAAACTCATGTCTTTATGGTTAATTAATATTTTACCATGGAGGTAAGAGCATACAAAAGGTAAAGATAGTCTATTCAATACATGGTGTTGGGAAAACTGGACTGATTCATGCAAAAAAATAAAAGAAAAAAGAAAAAAGAAACCAGACCACCTTCTTACACCACATACAAAAATAAATTTAAAATGGAAAAAAAGACTTAAATGTAAGAGTCCAAACCATCATACTCCAAGCAGAAAATATAGATAGTAAAATGTTACTAATGTGACTTAGTAATATATTTTTTCTCTTATATCTCCTGGCCAAGGGAAACAAAAGAAAAATAAACAAATGAGATTACATCAAGCTGAAAATATTTTTCAGAGCAAAAGGAAACCATCAACAATTAAAAGATAACCAATTAAATGGCAGATCACATCCTTCAATGATACATCTGATAATGGATTAATATCCAACATTTATAAAGAACTCATACAACTCAACACCAAAAAGGAAACAATCCAATTAAAAAATGGGCAAAGGGTCTTAATAGACACTTTTCCAAAGAGGACATACAGAGAGACATGTGGAAAGATCTCAATGTCACTAATCATTAGAGAAATGAAAATTAAAACCACAATGAAATATCACCTCACACCTGTCAGAATGGCTATCATCAATAAAACAGCAAATAAAAAGTGTTGCTGAGGATATGGAGAAAAGGGAACCCTTGTGCATTATTGGCGGGAATGCAGATTAGTGCAGCCACTATAGAAAACAGTATTGGAGGTTTCTCAAAAAATTAAAATTGACTTCAAAACTCATGAATTAACTAAAAGTTATTAAATTGCTTTACTATTTTAGCTAAAAGTTGTCATTTAACTTTTATTAAATTAGCTCAATGAAGAATATTTACAGACTTTTTAGTCTGTTTTGTTGAAAATGCCCAATTTAAGTTTGCCAGTGATTTTGTGGTAAATATCTTGAACTAAGGCAGGAATTTACTTGTGGAAAAATCAGGCATTATAGAAGAATAAGCTAAAATCTGGTTTAATATTTGAGTAATTGGGGAATCAATTGATCCACTGGAAATACTTTAAGAATAAGCTAGAAGGCTGTGCATGATGTGCATGATTCACATGAGGCAAGTCATTCTGTCTCAGCCACAGCTCTAGGAATGACTGAGCAGGGCTCTTCCAATAGGCAGCTGCACTTGATATTTTGAATATTTATTCTTTCAGCTGATTTTAATTCGAAGCCCACCTTGTGACACATACAGTTTAATGAGTACAATGACTGATAGATAAATAAGTCAATGCATGTTTATACACAGAAGACAATAGGAAACACTGGATTCAGGATTACAAAATAACCTTGTACCTAAGTTTACTTTAGGTGACTGTAATTGTGTTGTTATAGAAATTTATAAAGGCTTTGTGTTCGTATGTGTTTTCTGCGCACGTATAAATTTTTTGGGGTGGTAAAGATTAGAGTGTGTAGATGAGGATGATAAAGAGGAATAGTTGAAGGAGAAAGATATGAAAAAAAAATTGGTAAGAATTTACTATTAGGGGCATTATTTAAAGTAATTATCATTACAATTATTAACCAAGGGATAACAATAAGAAGAAAAAGGAAAAGGTAAAGTAATTCTGAAGAAAATCAAGCCAATTACTTATAAGGTGAGAATTCTGAATATAATCATATGATATGTCTTCAGACATGACATATATAATGGAAAAAATATCCCAAGAGGAAAATAAAAATGGCATTAGAATACGATCATTGAAGTACCTGTGGGTTGAAAATCATAAATGTATTTTTCAACAAGAAAACAATACAAGGCAGGCTAAAAAGGGCAGAAGTTCAAAATTTTGGAACAAATAGTTATCAAAAAAGATTTCTCAAGGGCTAGAAAAGAGAAAGACAGATGCAGAGAGCACAAAAGTTAAAGAAGAAATGAGCATTTAGAGAGAGATGAGGTGGAAGAGCTCAGGAAAGGCTGTCAAAAAACACATATTGTAAAACACATGATGGATCAGTTCTATTATTTAACTTTCCCAAAGATGTAACAATGCAGAGATATGCTAACCTTCGTAGTCAGCATTAATTTACAGTGGGAGAAATAATTAGAATCTCACTTTTTCTGAAGAATAGAGTGAAAATGTAAACAATGCTTCCCTCCAGGCAAGTGCTTTATCAAGTTGACAGGTGCATTTGAATTTCCATGGGTGGGGGATATAATAGGTTATTTATGTGTCATTTTAATAGAAAGACCCAACCATCAAGATGGACAGCAGACTTTATCAGTACTGCTGTTTGCAACTAATCCACCAATTTAGTACCCCATGAAAATACCTGCAACAAAACCTGTCCATTTTTCTTTTACACTCCATTATGGAAAAATCAATATAGGCGCTATTCATCGCAAATCTACTTGGCGGGTGCCTGAGCCACAGAATCGGAAAAAGCCTGACAGTTCAGCACTGTGTGTGGCAGAGCCTATTGCTTATAGTTTTATTCCACCACTTCCTGCCATCCACAATGATCCAATCGGCCTGAATGTTCTAGGATCTAATATATGTTGGACACAAACCCTGAATCTGATTACTTTAAGGTGAACTTCATCTTTAGTTAGTTTTAGAACAAACATAGGAACTAGTTGACTTTCAAACTTGACAGATTTAATTCCTCTGTTTTTAATATTCAAGCAGTGAATAATAATTGTTAAATTTAAAATAATAATTCAGTCAAGCAACCCATGATACAATAACAATATTTCACTATTCAACCAGTGTTATCAAAGACAATGGTCTATCTATTTTTCAGGAAAATTGTTTTTGTGTGTCCTTCAAAAGAGCTCCATCAGGTTTATATTCAAAATCATATGTTCAATGGGAAGAATTCTACTACATCCCACAGTTTATTACTGTCAGCTACACAAATCCAGGACACTAATTAAGCTTCAACACATCCTCCATGGAAGCATCTTAAAGGCAGAATGTTTATTTGGCTCCTGTTTGTTTCCCTCCAAACCACCAATATTACATATTTGCCCAATAATTTATAGATCAACGAATGTTTAATGAGGCAAGGATTTATACATTTATTTTTGCTATTGGATATGTTAGCAAAAGCTGAACATTATAGAAAAATGCTAAAAAATACATACATGTTTCTTATGCAGCAATATTTTAATTTACCTAAATTTAGGGCAATTGAGTATATTTCATGGAGTTCTGTACCACATCCTTCAGACTGGCTCACTCAACATACACTCCAGACTTAGGAATACATTTACAAGACTCCCTTTCAACCACAAGTACCCTTTATACATTATTTTCCTCTCCAACTAGCCATAGGAATTCTGTTCTCAGCAACTCATAACCCTTACCAATAAGAGGTTCAAGAAATGCCCGTGATGCTTGCTAATTAAATAATAATTATTAATTCCTTTTTGAAATCATAGTTTTGTGTCCTTTTGACTTAAAAGTTGGAATTCCACAAATTTTCAACTCATAATATTTATATATTAGCAACTTTGCTTGCTTTAATGACTTTCTAAAAACCAAGTTACTATATTTTATCAGTGCCTTTCTTTTAATCATAAAATAACTATGTATCTGAAGACATTATCAGAAATAATCTGATGCTATTTCCTAGTATTTGTGGTCTCAATGAAATAATATTTATTGAACATTCTATTATATTCCAGACACATTTTCAAAGCATATTGTGTGAATAAGGATAGAGTCCACAAAGGAAAATAATTTCAAAATGTGTGTTTTATTTTCATGATGTTTGATTTGGAGGCAAAACAAGCAACCTCACATTTTTCAAAGAAAAGCCCTGTCTCATAGACTGGGTTGCCTGTGTGGTGTGGAAGAGAGTGATGTGGAGTATGATACTGAGTCTCCTTGGTCACATTTCATACAGGCAGAGCAGTGGTGCCAACAGGCCAGAAAAATTTATCAGTGTACTCGTTTTATTGGCCTCAATTCTAGGGACTATTTGCTTCCAACAGTTCCTCAGGTGATAATAAAACTGATTCATTTGGAGACAAATAAATTCTCTGATATAAACAAATTCTGTAAGAAGTGACATTACCTCTGAAACTTTTTGATATGTAGATATGCCTCATATCATATGGGCACACATGTTTCCTCAGGGTTATATATACACTGCAAAACCATACCAAACAATTGAGCAATTAATTGTAACTGCTACTCTATGATTGTTTTATGTGTTTAATTTTTGTCTTACACTACTGGCTAGTAAGCACATTTAGTACATACTTTATATGTCTTTACATTCTCCAAGGTATTTATTGTAGTGTTGGATAGAACAATGGCCCACTAAATGCAAGACTCACTGTCAAGGATATTTGACCCTTTCAATAATTTTTAAAGATTCAAGCAAGTATATAGTCCTGCGATGTCTTATTAGTAGTATTTTAGTTTCATTGTCTTCTTGTAATGACTTGCAGAATTCCTTCATTAATGAGCCAAAATTGCCCATTCAAAACACAGCTTCCAGCCTTTTCAACTAGGTGATGAATGTAACCCTGAAGAATTCATGGTAACTGAAAAGACATCAGGAAAGAGCAAGTGAGGACATACAGGAGCAAGTAGGAGCTTTATTAACTCTCAACAAATCATATCTGATTAGCGTTCATTTTGTAGTCATGACTATTAATAACATTGTTCAAACGTTGCTGTGTTTTGACATACCTCACTCTGGATTTTCTAAATAATTTCAATCCCTGCCTTTTCTGTCATGTGACTGATCAACATTGTCTGGGCACAGGTGATATGATAATTTGTTGTAGCTACTGTGTTTTATTATGATGACGATTGGAAAGGATGTGTTCCTAAAACAAAATGAATCATTTTCATTGAACCATTTTGACACAATATAGAGAAAAGAACATTAATTGCACCTGGGTCAGAATGATCAAAGTTTGAATGCCACCTCAGTGCTTTACATTAAGTTGCCTGGGCTTCAATTCCTCCATTAAGAAGGTAAGAATTACACTCTACTTTTCATGGTTTTACAAAGATGAGATATGGTAAAGCAAGTAAAATTATGTTGATGTTTTTTTAATTATTGTTGTTATCATTATTTTAAAACAATTATTATTTTTGTTAGCAAATAGATAATTATACTTAAGTAATTTATCAAGTTAACATGTTATTAATAATCGATAGGCTTTTGAAAATATAAACACTTAATGAATGACACTTTAGTTGGAATTTTTTTGCAGAGTAATTTAGAATAAGTTTAAAAAAATGATATTTATAATCTAAGTTTTTTTCAATAGGCCTCCACCAAAACAGTGTACAGGTATTGACATTGATGTGCAATCTCTTTATAGTGGATTTGGGGCCTCATTCCCTCAAAGCAGGAAAAATCAAACATGGAAATAAAATACACATTTATGCATATTTCTCCTAAATATATATCTCAAGACTGAATGTTTCTTATGAGTTAAGTTTTATATTTTTAGTTGCATGTTGAGCTCTGGTTTCCCTTTGTTGGAGGCTGTGTTTTGGGGCTTAGATTTGTACACCAAGGGTCACAATGCACTTCTACAATGCAAAGGCCCATCTGGTCTCATAAGGCTCCTCCTTTAGTGGCATGGAAGAGTGGTCGAAACTTTTCAGTAGAGTTATTTGTTTTATGCTACTGTATATATTTTTAAAATCTGCTTAACATTGGTTCTCAACCTTCCTAATGCCGCGACCCTTTAATACAGTTCCTCATGTTGTGGTGACCCCCAATTTCATTGTTACAAATTGAACATAATTAAAGCATAGTGATTAATCACAAAAACAATATGTAATTATATATGTGTTTTCTGCTGGTCTTAGGCGACCCCCGTGGAAGGGTCGTTCAACCCCCAAAGGGGTCACGACCCACAGGTTGAGAACCACTGGCTTAATGGCTTAATTGGTCACTTTTTAAATATCCCTGATTTCTTACCTCATTTATGCCATTCTAAAAGAATTTAGAAATAGAGGTCAATGTATTAATATCTTATCTCACCTATTGTGTGGTAGGTTCCCAAAGGAGGTAAAAACTTCATAACTTCTAAGTTTCAGGACTTTGGCAAATAGATGAAATGATAAATGATGAGGCCATCTTTGATAATTTCTTTAAACTTAGCCCCTTACCCCTTCATTATTTTTTAAATATATTTTTATTGATTTCAGAGAGGAAGGAAGAGAGAGAGAGAGAGAGAGAGAGAGAGAGAGAGAGAGAGAGAGAGAGAGAAACTGCTTCTTGCATACCCCACACTGGGGAGAGAGCCCATAGCATGTACCCTGACTGGGAATTGAACCATGACCTCGTGGTTCATAGGTCAATATTCAACTATTGGGCCATTCCAGCTGGGCTGCCCTTTTTTCCTTTAAAAGTTATTTGATTTGTGACTCCACGCCCACACTTTTAAGTGGAAACAATGAGAAGAAATGCTGCATTTAAGGACTACATATTATTATTGTGTTTATCTTAATACACATACTTAAATTCATATTAAAAATAAGATAACACTTTTGTCTTGGAGAAATCATTTAATTAAACCATCCTATATAATAAAAGGGTAATATGCAAATCAACCAAATGGTGAAATGACCAGTCACTATAATGTGCACTGACCACCTGGGGGCAGACACTCAAGGCAGGAACTGCTCAGCCACAAGCCAGGCTGATGGCTAGCAAGTGCAGCGGCGGTGGCGGGATGTCCGACTGTGGCTTAGGAATGTCATGCACTGGGCTTCTAGTTACTTAATGAAAGAGAAAAGTATGATTCCATTTGGAATATAGGTCTCTGAAAACATGTGGGACAACTGCTGAGCCTAACAATATAAACTATTGTCTCCATTGTATAGAGTTGCATTTCCCAGATAACTTCCTTTTGGAAATAATCATATTTTCTTTTTGTGAGTTTCATGGCAGTGAGATACTCCACTGTATGTAGAGTAGAGGAGATATGCACAAAAAGCTAAAACAGATTAAAAATAAAACTAATAACTTATTTCTATTACCCAGGATCATAAGGTGATTCAGGGAGGGGAAACAGAGTGTGATTTGTCTTCATGTTATGTAGGGATAGATAAAAGTCTCTATATTACCTTAAACTGATCTTTAAAACTATTAGAAAAAAACACAGAGGCTCAAGAAATTGAGTAGAATAGTCTTGGTTGTAGTTCCTTGCTTTTCATCACTTTAAATATTTCATGCCAGTCCTTTATGGCCTACAAAGTTTCTGTTGAGAAACCAGCTGACAGTCTTATGGGAGCTTCCTTTTAGGTAACTGTCATTCTCTTGCTGCTTTTAAAATTCTCTATTTGCCTTTAATCTTTCACATTTTAATTTGTATGTGTTTTGGTGTGGGTCTTTTTTGGTTCATCTTGTCTGGAACTCTGTACTTCCTGGACTTGTGTGTCTATTTCCTTCATCAGGTTAGGGAAGTTTTCTGTCATTATTTCTTCAAATAGGTTTTCAATTCCTTGGTCTCTTTCATCTCCTTCTGGCACCCCTATGATGTGAATGTTAGTATGTTTTAAGTTGTATCAGGGACACCTTAATCTATCCTCACTTTTTAAATTCTTTTTTCTTTTTTGCCATTCTGATTGGGAATTTACTGCTATTTTACTTCCACGTCACTGATTTTATACTCTGCTTTATCTAATCTACTGCTGATTATTTCTAATGTATTCCTCATTTCAGTTATTGTATTCTTTATTTCTCACTGGTTCTTTTTATGTTTTTATTTATCTCCTTTTAAATGTTTCCTGTCTCTTTGTTTAAGTTTTCACTGAGTTGACCTATTCTTCCCCTAAGTTAACTGAGCATCCTTATAATCAATGTTTTGAACTCTGCATTTGGTAGATTGCTTATCTCCATTTCACTTAGTTCTTTTTCTGGAGTTTAGTTCTGTTCTTTCATTTGGGCCATGTTTCTTTGTCTCCTCATTTTGACTGCCTCCCTATGTTTGTTTCTATGTAGTAGGTAGAGCTGCTAGGTATCCTGGTCTCAGTAGAGTGGCCTCAAATAGTAGGTGTCCTGTTGGGCCCAGTAGTGCAGCCTTCCTGATCAATTGAGCCATGTGCTCCAGTTGTTTCCCTTTTGTCAGTTGTGTGTGCCCTCTTATTATAATTGAGCTTTGATTGCTATTGGCACATCAATGGCAGGGATTGACCCTCAGGCTAATTGGCTGTGAGAACTGGCTGTGACTATAATGGAGGAGCTATCATGCAGAGGCTGACCTGACAGAGTGAGATTCATTTTAAAAGCAGAGCTCTTGTGCTTAGGGAGTTTGCCCTGGATGTGTCATTTGTGGAGGTAGTAGGATGGTGCTCTGGTGTGGTCTGATGTTAGCCACCAGGTGTGTTGGTTCTGGGGCCTCTTTGGAGGGACTCTGGTGCAGGCTAAGGTCAGCTGCTGCCTTTGCTCTGCCTGGGGTCACCAAGTATCAGCTACAAAGTGATCTGCAGATGGTTGTTGTTTGCAGGTGCCTGGGAGAGGCTAAGCTTCAAACCAAGGCTGAATGCCACTGGAGGCACTTAGCCAGGAGTACTGAGCTGCTAAGGCCAAATGTTGCTTATTTAGAGTTTGTGAACCTTTGAGAGATTTTAGGAATGTCTGCAGCATAAGCCAAGGCATGTCATTTGTATGGAAAAGCCACTGGAAATGGTTTGGATGGGCCAGCAAGTTGGGTGGGGCAGGGTCTCAGGGAAGTACCATCGTGGACTAAACAGTGTCATTCAAGCTGATTGAGACTCAGATATGATGCTGTCCTGTGCTTGCAGTGGGAGGGCCCAGCAAAGTAACAAAGGTTTCTGCCAGTACTTCTGTCTATGGGAAGGCTGCCATTCTAGCTCTCACCCTGAAGCCAGACAATAGTTCTTCCTCGTGTTTCCTTCATGCTCTATGAGTTGTTGCTCCTGAACCAGAATTCAGAGCAAGTGAGTCCATCAACAAGTAAGTCTATGTGCAGGCCCTTTAAGAGAAACACCTGGACTCCAGCAGTTCTCTGTCTCACTTAGCAATAATATGCTGGTTTTCAAGGCCAGAAGTTTTGGGGGTTTTGGTTCTGGCCCTGGAATACTGGGCTTGGTAGCCTAGTGTGTGGCTGGAACCCCTCACTCCTCAGGGGTGACCTTCACAGCCTGAAGTATCCCTCTTGATTTTTATATATCACACATGAGTGTGGAACTAAACCTTTTGAATCTCCTCCTATCAGTCTCAGGTGGCTTCTGTATATTCTCAGTTACAGAATTTCTGTTCAGCTAGACTTCATTTGGTTCTGAAAGATGGTTGTTTTGTAGCTTAGTTATAATTTTGTTGTGGTCCTAAAAGAAGGTGAGCACAGCATTTACCTACTCTGCCATCTTGACAGAAGTCCCAGGAACTCAATTCAAATGAAAAACAAGTAAGTGATACTCGTTAGTGCTATAGAAATTATCCTGAAATTATATACAATTTTAATTCTATAAAAGATTAATTGAAAATAAAGAATATAATCATCGGAGCATAAGAGTGGGCAAGAGTTGCCTTACTATTCCAGAAAACTAAAGAGAATAAATAGAAAAAAAAGTCTCTTTTAAATTAATCAGAGAATTCAGAAAAGAAATCAAACACAAGATAAATATCCTACTAAATTAGTAATTTTCCTATCAAAGATTTAATGTAATAATGTTTATTTGAAGTATATTGAAAACAACTATGAAATATCTTTTCTTTAAATAATTTTATTGATTTTTTACAGAGAGGAAGGGAGAGAGATAGAGAGTTAGAAACATTGATGAGAGAGAAGCATTGATCAGCTGCCTCCTGCACACCCCCTACTGGGGATGTGCCTGCAACCAAGGCACAACCCTTCAGTCCCCAGGTCGACGCTCTATCCAGTGAGCCAAACCAGCTAAGGCAACTAGGAAATATCTTAAAATGTATCCAACCTATGTAAAAACTATAATATTTCCTTCATAGATATAAAAAATGAAAATATTTAATTAATGTATATGCTTGGAATATAAATTGCAAGTTATAAATATTTTAGATGAATCATATTCCTGGATAAGGTTATTGATAAAATATATTCACAAACTAATTTATATATGTAGTCCTCACTTTTCACAGTACCGTTAATTGTATATTGAACAGAATCCTTACTTTGCACAGTCTTGTGGTATGACTTTCAGTTAACTATGCAGTGAGAATTTTCTGTAAATTTAAAGCAATTTCAGTTACAATTCTGATAACATTCTTCCTAACCTTGATAATGACTTTAAATTTCATCTAAAAGAATGTGAAACTGTATGTGATATATTTTAAATGGCAGAACAATGAGAATAAGAGTATATGATTCAATATGAGAATGAATGAGAAACAATGAAAATCCTATGGTCTACAACAAGTGATAATGAAGGTAGTAGAATATTTAGCTCCCAAATAGGGCCTAGTATATACAAGTCTACTTAAGAGGAACTTGACTGATAAAGAAGTAATGAATTCTTAACTGGATTCTCATGATGCTACCCACACACCAACATAAATTCTCACATACATCAAAGGTTTAAATGTTTAAATAAAAAATGTTTAAAACTAGGAATCATCTTAGCCAATTTAACTAATTTTGGAAGTGGGAAAGATTTAAAAGTCATTAAAGCAATGAAAAACTCAGAAAGAACAAGTCACTAAGAATTGAAGCTCATTTAAAAAAAAACCCATAGTCATTAGTAAAAGGTTAGTGACAAACTGGAAAGGTGTTGGAACCAAAAAATGTTGGCCAAAACAAAAACAACATAGCTGTGAGCTATAATGATATCTGATGAACTAAACTAATGGGTGACAAATATCACCTTTATTAGTGGTATTGTCCAGGTTGAAGATGTGATCTTAGGTAAGTAACTGAACAGATTTTATGACATTGCACCTGAGAAAGGTTTTTCATCTTTAAAAAGGATAATATTGAGTGCTGGTGATGTTGGGTGAGAATGTACACTGCTCTACACTGTACACTGGTGACTTCTGGAGAGCATTTTTATAACAGGCCTTTTAAAATTTTATACTTTTAACTTGCTAATTTGACCACTAGTAAATGAACATAAGAAAATCATCTCATAAGTCAAAAAATATTTATGTACCAAGATGTTAATTATTATTCATAATAGTGTACAATTAGAGAGAAAAGTACTTAAATGATAAATAATAAGAAATAAATGATATCATTGTTGATACTTCCATGCAATGTAATATTCTATGTAAGTATTAACATTACGTTTTTACAGAACCTTTAAGAACATTGAAAAATACTATAAGTATATTGAAACACACACACATACATAGTATGACTTAAATTTTGGTGAGATTTGGATCATCTTTATTTTCTCCTTTATACCTTTTGTTCGCTCTCCAATTTTTTTCTAGATCAAGCATGTATTGCACTGACTAGCAGAAATTTAATAAGCATATTTAAAAATAAATATCTCTCAAGAAACAAAGGTGCTCACTTTGAGGCCCTTGAGATTATTTGTGTAATTTAAGAAAGAAATCATGTAAAGATGTTAACCATCTATCATGCATTGCAAATGAAATACTAGGGTTTTTTTGTTATTATTTTACTGTGGTGTTTTACTTTTTGGTTGTACTGAAGTTTTGTGTTTAACACAATCATGTTCTGTTTAAAAAAAGGAAAGAAATCCTGTTTCTTTAAATTCCAGTTCTGCATTGGGCCGCCACTGGGAGGTAGTGCTGAATTTCCTCCATTAAGCAGTTTCCTAAGGAGAAACCACCTGATCAAGCACTCATTGCACCATTTCTTCAGATTTTTAATTTCAAAACATTTCACTTGGCAGAGGCAGACCAGGGAGCCCTGTCAGTGACTGCTGGTATTTGGCAATGACAGTGGAAGCACAGGAAGAAACCAAGCTCCAGAGCAAGCCAGCACACTTTAATCAGCTTCTAGTCATGGAAGAGCCAAGATTTACAAGGGCCCCACACCCTTATGTATAGGCAAAGTGACACACTCCAGTGTAGCTGTGAGCTTTCATAGTGATGTTATCACTCAGAGAACAGAGACATAAATGCAGAAGGGTTGGAAGAAAAGTACATAATGTTTTCACACACTAAGCTTAATTTCAATATTGTTTCATGCTCCTGGGGCTGCCTTATGAATGACTATAAAACTCCATCGTTTTGAAAATTAGTGGATCGCAAGGAAAATTGTACCTTTGATGACTCTGGTGTAATGGGTTGGCATGCTGGGGGCCTCGCCTCACACCAGGGCATGCTGAGTTGGTCCTAGCTTCAGGAGAAAGATGTGCAGAAAATGATAAAAGATGAAAACATTTTTGCATTTAACACAAAATAAATTAAAAAAGAAATAAAAGCACAATGCCAAGAATATTCTAAGGAGTCATGGCCATCATTTAAAAATAGCTCTAGGCTATTTCTAACTTATATGACTGGTATGTGCTATATGGGGTTTGGTGACACATGCAGCTTTTGAACTTGACAGCATTACACAGATAATGTTTCCATAATCTCCCCCATTTCTGAACAATTTCTTGTTGTATTATATATTGTATCTACAGCTGTGCTATGTTCAGAGGCCATAAAACCATCCATTTGTGTAATCTCGGGGCAAAAGGCACCACAAAGAGAAGCAATGGGACTGGGAAAATGATCCATCTTCATTTATGCATTTAAAATTTTCCTCACTGTGATAGCCTGGTGAGGTGGATATCTTCTTGTGAAAACCACAGAGAGCCAGCTGCCTCTTCCTAGTCCAACAAACATCAGTAGAGACAATAACATTAAGGATTCATAATCCCACATAGAAGTACAAAACATTACCCTAACTAAATTTTCTCCTTTTGCATTCTCAAGACTTATTAATACACAGGATAAAAAGCTATGGGAGCTCAAGCTTCCACAGTGTGTGTGATGGATCTCATACTCCAGCTGTTCAGTGTGGAAGCTTTTGTCCCAGATTCATCAAGTTCTAGTGGAAATAAACAGAATGTGGATATCTGACTCTCACAGTTTGCCTGAGCATGCTTTCTTCATTTCTCCTCTTTTCTGTGCCAAAATATTACCTAAATCACAAATGCTCTCAATGTCCTTAATTCTACAGAATTTTATCACCATTGAGTCTGTGTTTTCCCACCAGACTGATAAATACCTCAACTATTTCCAGTCCTTTCCTGGGGAAGATACACTGATTGTAGCTACACGGTGATGCAGTCTCCTTCATGAGACCTCTACACGGTGCCTTTAGGTCTGTAGTCTTCTCCCTGTGGGCTCTCAACCCTCTCTTGACATACTCTTCCTAGACTTCAAATACCCTGTACATGCTGATGACTCTCAGATTTATGTTGCTTTTCCAGACTTCTTCCCCAAGCAACCACAGACTTTCTATTCCACAATTGGACATCTGCACATGCAGATCTATTAGGCATCTGAAATTTCACCTGGCTGGAATAGAACTATTGATTTCCACCCACCCACCCCTTTTGAAAAGGAAGTTCCTCGGGTCTTCGCCATCCCCTAACACCTGGGTGTCCCCTTCCGTTTCTCGCTCTTCACATTCTAAATCCAGCCACTCCATCTAAACTATTTCACAGAGACCTTTCTGAATGACTCATTCGTTTATTATTTTTAAAAATGTCCCTCCTATGAATTTGTTTCTCTCCAAAGAGTCAGAAGAGATACTTCAGAGACCTGTGGGAATAAAATATGCTTCAGGTAATGCGATGGTGCGAGGACAAAGGGCAATTGGTTCTCCTCAGTATCCTTTCATGCCCTCTGGCTGTAGAGGCAACCTTCCATACTGCCTGGTCACTGCCTGTCCTGCTGAAGTCAGCAGTTGATGTAACTCAAGATAAGGCTCTCTGGTTGGTGGTGGAGGCCCAGTGGTGGTTCCTGGATGATTCAGCCAACCCTCAGCTCTTACTGATGCAGCTGTGACCCTGCCAAGTTTCTGGCATTACCTCTATCCAACCGCTGGTCTTGCTGTTTTACCCTGCAGCTGATGGTATGGAATGGCCACAGTGGACCTCCATGGAGGTTCAGTGGCACAATTATTGTCTCTCAACATAGCTGCTCTTCCAGCTTTTCCCATCAGCACCATGCTCCCAGGAATAGGCAATCTCCCTTCTACCATGGTTTGTATCCTATATTCTTTTTTTTTAAATTAAATCTTTATTGTTCAGATTATTACAGTTGTTCCTCTTTTTTCCCCCCAGAGCTGCCCTCCATCCGGTTACCACCCCACCCTCTGCCCTTACCCCTGCCACCCACTGTTCTCATCCATAGGTGTACAATTTTTGTCCAGTCTCTTCCCACACACCCCACACTCCTTCCCCCTCGAGAATAGTCAGTCTGCTCCCTTTCTATGCCCCTGATTTTATTATATTCACCGGTTTATTCTGTTCATCAGATTATCTATTCACTTGAATTTTAGATTCACTTGTTGATAGATGTGTATTTGTTGTTCATAATTTGTATCTTTACCTTTTTCTTCTTCTTCCTCTTCTTAAAGAATACCTTTCAGCATTACATATAATACTGGTTTGGTGGTGATGAACTCTTTTAGCTTTTTCTTATCTGTGAAGCTCTTTATCTGACCTTCAATTATGAATGATAGCTTTGCTGGGTAAAGTAATCTAGGTCATAAGTTCTTGGTATTCATCATTTTGAATATTTCTTGCCACTCCATTCTGGCCTGCATAGTTTCCGTTGAGAAATCAGCTGACAGTCATATGGGTACTCCTTTGTAGGTAACTGATTGATTTCTCTTGCTGCTTTTAAGATTCTCTCTTTGTCTTTTGCTCTTGGCATTTTAATTATGATGTGTCTTGGTGTGGTCCTCTTTGGATTCCTTTTGTTTGGGGTTCTCTGCACTTCCTGGACTTGTAAGTCTATTTCTTTCACCAGGTAGGGGAAGTTTTCTGTCATTATTTCTTCAAATAGGTTTTCAATATCTTGCTCTCTCTCTTCTTCTGGCACCCCCATAATTCGGATGTTGGTACGCTTGAAGTTGTCCCAGAGGCTCCTTACACTATCTTCATATTTTGGATTCTTTTTTCTTTTTGTTTTTCAAGTTGGGTGATTTTTGCTTCTTCGTGTTTCAAATCTTAGACTTGATTCTTGTGATCCTCTAGTCTGCTGTTGGAACTCTGCATACTATCCTTTATTTCAGTCAGTGGATGCTTAATTTCTAGTTGGTCCTTTTCATAACCTCGAGGATCTCACTAAATTTATCGGTGGTCTCACTAGATTTCTTGAGGGTCTCACAAAGTGAATCAGTAGTTTCTAGAGAATTCTTGAAAAACCTTAAAAGTGTGGTTTTGAACTCTATATCCAATAATTTGCTTTCCTCCATTTCTGTCATTTGTGACCTGTTTCTTTGTCTCCGCATTTTTTATGCTTCCCTGTGTTGATAGAGTGGCTTTCTGTGGTAGGTGACCTATAGGGCCCAGTGGCTCAGCCTCCCCAATTACCTGAGGTGGACACTCTTGGTGCACCCCTTTGTGGGCTTTGTGTACAGTCTTGTTGTAGTTAAGCCTTGATTGTTGTAGGTATCACTGGGAGAAATTGACCTCCAGGACAACTGGCTGTGAGAATCAGGTGTGTCTGCAGTGGGAGAACTTCTGAGCTGGAGACACCATTCTGGAGCAAGACTTACTTCAGTGGGGCTTTGGTGCTCACTGAGCCTGCCCCCTGAGTGTGTCCCTTATGGATATAAGGAGTTGTAAACTGGATTGTCCCACTCTGACCACTGGGTACACTGGCTCTTGGATCTCTAAGGAGGTGCTAATTTAGCCTCTGCCTGAGGCTACCCAGCAGGAGCTATGGAGAGATTCCTCTTCTTTGTTTGGGGTTTGGAGGTGCCCAGATGAGGCCCAGCTCTGAAGCAATGCAAGCTGCTGTGGGGCCTTGGACCTTCTTTTGGAAGTTCTGGGTCTCTCTGATTCAGCTGCAGTTTGTTAGGTAATTTTCAGGTTGCAAAGGGCCAGGCCTTTCATATGCAAAAGTCTCTGCCCACAGCTTGGGTGGGGCAGGGTATCAGGGGATCAACAGGGAAGAGCAAACAGCTATGGCTGTTCCCCAGTCCTACCCTAAGAGGCCCCACATCTAAGTGTCCCGGTAAGCGCTGCAAGCACCTCTGAGAGAAAGCCGCCCTTGAGTTCTTCCTGATGCCAGACAGTCCAATTTCTCCCCGTATGAGTCTGGGTCCCAGATACTGATCCGGAACTGGAGTTCAGAGCAGTTGGGAGCTTGAGACTCCCTCCCGATTGAAAAAGACAACCGCGTCCTCAGCTGCCAGCCCTTTCCACATGCGCTGCGTCCTCAGCTGCCAGCCTTTTCGGCATGCGCCTTCGTACCTCTCTGCACTTTACTTCCACACCTCCTCTGAGTCTCAGTGTGCTTTTCTCTTTCCTTCTAGTTGTAGAATTTCCACTCAGCCAGCCTTCCTGTGGTTCTGAATGATGTCTGTTTTTTCTTTTAGTTGTATTTTTGAAGTGGTTGTGCGAGGCAGCAATTTCCGGTGTTTACCTATGCTGCCATCTTGGGTTTTTTTTTTTCTGTATCCTATATTCTTAGTGCATGGTATATAGGAGGGAGGGAGGCTTCCCTCTGAGTTTCCATCAGCTACTTTAACCCACTTCCTCTCTGGACCAAAGACGAGATAGAAGACAAGATAGAGAACTACATGTCAGAGAACCTGCCTCTGTTGGTTCTAATGCTATACCTCTCACTCCTATCTCCCAGTTTCTAAGGAACAGAAAGGACAAGCTTCAGGCTTTTGTCCTCTTTAAATAATATACTCATGCACCCAAATTCTGATCTCAAAACTAAGCTTTATATGAATTGGGTAAAGGAGAGAGAAACCAGCTCATTTATTGGGGAGACTAAATTAGGAAACATTTCAGAAATCTTGCACCGTTGCAATTGCATGGCATAAATAATTACAGGTATTTATGCATATTATTTACAATGTGCATTTTAATCTTATCAACTAAATTAGAACATTGCATTTAAAATTTTAGGTAGACACCTTGAAACCTGGGAATATGAGCTGTTACAATATTACACATACACTTTAGAAGAATTTTGCTGGGTGATGTGGCAAATAAACATCAACAGTATGATATGATTTATGAATATGACATCATAATACTAATATAATCACCTGAGGTTTTTTGTTAGTGTTTGTATACTTGAAGTGAGACTGACCTTGAACAAATAAAACCGATATTCAGTCAGATGTAGCAAAACCCCTGGGCACAATGTTTGAAAGAGACACAAGTGGAGAATTCAGAAGGTTTCTTCAGCCATGGTGGGCCAATAGGATGGATTTTTTTTTTAAATAAATGAAGCTATTCAAAGCTTATCCTTCAAAGCAATGACTGACCTGCATGCACCAATATTAATTATCTCCTAACTGAAAGAACTTTTTGCTAAGGGCTGTGCCAGGGATTTATGCTTTGTTTGCACATGTGGTTATTACCTTAATTCCAATCTTACTTTTTCTCTGTATACAATCAATATAAAGCCATATCACAACAATGTAGCAATAATGCGATGTCTGTAAAGCATAATTCTCACTACTTGTTTTCTCATCAGCATAACAAATCAAGTAAAAATCACAATCTCTAAAATGTTTTTCTTCATCATTTTACTTTTAATTTATCCATGTTATTACATTTAAAGTAGGTTCCTTGTAGACATAGTTAGATATGTTGTGGGATCTTTTTTCAATTTGATAATTACTGGATTTTAGTTGTTGTGTTTAGACCATTTGAATTTAGTTTCACTATGGATTTGTTTCAGTCCAGGTACATGATTTTTTTATTTTTCTCTATATCATCTCTTTTTATCATCTCTTCTTTTCTGACTTCTTTTGGATTATTTAAATACTTCCTGTATTCCATTTTAATCTACATTTGGGATGTTTTACTAATATTTTAGTTTTTACTCTAAGAATTATAAATGTAACTCCTAACTTTTCATAGTCTAATACAGTTAATATTTTACCATTTGAAGTGAAACATTGAAGCCTATACACATATAGATTCCTTTATTCTTCATCTTTTATATTATTGTTACTATACTTATTGCATTTGCATGCATTGAAGACAATGTCATGCTTAAAAAAAAATTAAAGTCATGCATACTTTATGGAATTTTAAAGCAGAACAAATTGTCTATTAAATTTGCCAAGCTATATTGCATTGTGTTGCCCTACACCATCATTACTGAATTTTCTAATTTTCTTCTGATATCCTTTCACTTCAGTCTGAACAAATTCCTTTAGCATTTCTTCTATATCTGATCTGCTGGAGGAACTCTTAGTTTTTCCACACAACAGGATGCTTTATTTAACCCTCATTCCTGAAGGATATTTTAATCAGATATCAAATTAGGGCTTGACAGTTATTTTCATTCAATACTTTAAAGGTGTTCTTTGACTGTATTCTGGCCTACATTTTTTCTGATAAGTAATGCCTTATATGTAATGTTATTTTCCTCCATCTGCTTTCATGATTTTTTCCTCTATCTTTGATTTTTAACAATTTAATTATGTTTCATGAAAGCTTTTTCTACCTTTTTCATGAAACCTTCAATATTTCCATTTATTACAGAGTTCATGAAGGATGATCAAAATAGCTGATTCAAAGTCTAACATCTGGGTCATCACAGGGTAAGAATCTGCATATCATATTTTCCCTTGAGAATTGGTCATATTTTTCTGGTTCTTTGTAGATTGTGTAATTTTGCATTATATCTTGGATTTTTAGAAATATCTCTGGAGAATATCATTTTTTTTCTTTTATTTTGTTTTATCAAGCAATCAACCCAGTCAGGGTCAGAGCAAGTTCTGTCTCACCTTTGGGTGGTGGTCTTTATGGCAATTTAAATTTCCAAGACTTTGTGAATACTGTTTTCATATGCTGCCTGCATGTGACATTCAGTTTGGTCTAAGACAGCGGTTCTCAACCTGTGGGTCGCAACCCCTTTGGGGGTCGAACAACCCTTTCACAGGGGTCACCTAAGACCATCAGAAAGCACATATATAATTACATATTGTTTTTGTGATTAATCACTATGCTGTAATTATGTTCAATTTGTAACAATGAAAATACATCCTGCATATCAGATATTTACATTATGATTCATAACAGTAGCAAAATTACAGTTATGAAGTAGCAACGAAAATAATTTTATGGTTGGGGGTCACCACAACATGAGGAACTGTATTAAAGGGTCATGGCATTAGGAAGGTTGAGAACCACTGGTCTAAGATTTAGTTAATTTCTAAAAGCCGCTGCTATAGTTCTTTAAATCTGTTCAACACACATACATCTTGGTAATGGACTCAGCATTATGTCAGTTCATATACAAGATCCCATACACATCGCACACTCTTCACACACCAAGGATCCCTTTGTTCTTGTTTCTCTATCCAGAGCCACAGGTGTGTTTTTCTCCCCTCAGGGTTTTAAGGCTCCCTTCTGGATGTTTCACGTAAATATAATGATACAATACATGGCATATTAGATTTTTATTGCTGTGTAACAAATTCTACAAACTTAGTAGCTTAAAACAATACCCATTTTGATCATACAGTTTCTGTAGGTCAGAAGTCCAGGCTAATTGGGCCCTCTTGGTCAGTGTAATACCAGCCACAAACAAGATATTGCCACAGCCTTTTGCAGCAAGGGTTCAGGAATCTGGAGAAGCAGCTGTGCATAAACGAATACTAGACAAAAAATATAAATTTAGAAGGCATGGGGGAAAGCCAGGCAGAGACCTCACCCTCTAGTGGAGTGGCCCTCTGACTTTCCTGTCCCCTTTGCTTTTATTTACTAGAATATACATTTGCCCTTTAGCAAAGCAAACACACATATCAAAGGTAAGGTTTAGTAAACAGTAAGGGGACTCAGATTAGGGGATTGCCTAGAGCCATTCATTGTCTTGGCAGAACAATCCATGCATAGCTTTTAACCCTTGCTAAAAGCCCAAGGTCCTTCAGCCTTCTGAAGGACTTCTTGCATAATTATGACCTGCTCCAGCAAGGTATCATCCAGGCTGTGCTCTTATGAGGGGCCTGACCAAAGAATAAGCCATTTCCATGCCCATTTGTTTTTTGGCGGATGCGTGTAGTTGTAAGACTGAAGTCTGTTTTCTAGCTAGCTGTTAGTGGGGGACTGTTTTCGGTTCCTTAGGTTCTTGACACATGGCCTCCTCCATAGGTAGTTAACAACAAGTTTCTTCAAGGCCAATTAAAGGATCTCTATTACATCAAATCTCTCCTTCATGAAAGGCCTGGACTCACATGAAAAAGCCCACCCATATGGGCCCAACCAGATAACTCAGTTGGTTGAGCATTGTCCCATATACCAAAAAGGTTGCAGTTTCAATTCAGTCAAGGCACGTACCTAGGTTGAGGGTTCGATCCCTGGTCAAGGCTTGTACACGAGGCAACCAATGGATGTATCTCTCTCACACTGATGTTTCTCTCTCTCTCTCTCTCTAAAAATAAATAAACATACCCTTGGGTGAGGGTTTAAAAATATAATAAAATAAAGCTCACCCATATGGTGACAGAAGGATACTTGACTTTGCAATATATAGATGATACATTATAGATTTGTATACTTTACATCTTTATAATCTTATTAACCAATATCACCTTAATAAATTTAATAAAACAAAAATTATCATCTGAGAAAAAATACATTTTTAAAAAGCAGAATTTGAACTGGTAATACTAGACATGGGCTCTATCCATGGCCACCTGTACAAAGATGTCAAAAAGACACAGGATGCAAATAAAACATTTAAAACTACTAAGATAAATATGGTTTCATGGAACTAACAACAAGAACAATAAAAATTTAAAAATTGAGAAACCCCATAAAGTAAATTTAAAAATAAATACATAAATAAAAAAAATTAAATGGTCACCCAATTAGGTCAGGCCCACCCAGAAGATTCTCCCTTTTGATTAATTCAGAACCACATGATTTGTAACCTAGTTATATCTGCATAATCCCTTTTCCTTTACTGTCACCAGCTAATGGGAATTTTAATGATCTGTAATTTTTGGCCTTTGTGAATAGCAGAGCTATAAGGATTAATGTGCAAGCATGTTATTTTTTTAGATAAACACCTATAATAAAAATTCTGGGTTGTATGATAAATTTAAAGAGAAGCATATCTTATCATGTCCTGATTTCATATCCCAACTCCATTCTTAATAGCTGAGTAATCTTGAGCAAATTATCTAATTTCTCTGTGCTTCAGAATCCTCATCTGAAATGGTACTTATCTAACAGTCTGACTCTGAGCATGGAATAATCCATGTGAAGCACTGGGCATAGCTTGACACAGAATAAACACTCATCATTAGCTACCACTAATACGTATTTGACAACTTAGTAGGCATTCAGTATATATCATGAATGCCTGACATGTTAAAGATGGTTTTGCTGGATGATCTGTCCTGTAACTAAAGCTTCTGATCTATCCTCAGTCTAACAGTGGTTCAGATCTCTTCTTCCATTTCTTAATCATATGGCCTGTGCTTTGGATTAATTTTATGATTGATCCTTTGAGAGGTTTTGCCAAATATCTAACACCTGCAGATCCCCTAATAAACATCACATATTTTTAACTTTCCAAATAAAAATGCAAATAATGAGAATATACAGGCTTCACATTTCTGTAGTGACTTTTATGAAAGGAAGTTTACACATTTATAATCCTATTCCCACATGTGACTTTTAATAATCTGATCTATAACGTCAAATAAACCCTGAGGTTTTGGGTATTTGATTTTTTTTAACTACTGGCTGGTGGTCTGTCTGGGACAATCTTTATGTGTGAGGAAAAAATAAAATTTTATTTGCTGCTTGCAGACTAAATAATTCTTTTAAAGAAGAAAGTTTATTGATGTTATAAGCAACATGATGCCTCTCGGGAATGAGGGATGACCTGGCTAAAGCACCTCCCCGCCTCCCTTCCTCTCTTTCCTCACATTCTTTTAATTAAGAAGCCTGATGATTACAGGTTCATTAGCAGGCACATTTTCTTTTTTTTTTTCCTTTATTTTCACATTTTCTATTCTTGGGAAAATAAGGTTATTTTCAGAAGTCTAACAGGCTCAAGATACCATGTTAAATAATAGTGCCTCCTCTTCTGTGTGGCACTCTTCAGGAAGCATATTAAAACTTTTTAATTTTTTTTAAATTGTCCCCTTACTATGACTTAACAGTATGGTAACCTCCCTCTGCTTGTGGTAATACAAATACACAATTTCTATTGTAGAAATATTATAATTACTTGAATGGGATTGCTATATCACTGAGCTTGTATGGGATAATTCTGTTCCCAGAAAAAGAAAACTTGAATTTCTCCCTGAATTCAGCTTATTTATCCTGTCAGTCATCATAGGTTTGTAAATCAGCTGTGGAAAAACTGTTTCTCTCAGACCAGAAAACGAACTCAATAAAGATCCTCGTTAGCCACCTTCAAGGACCCTAGGAGATTGTTTTCAATCTCATGTTGGCTGTAAAGAGTTTTCTCTGTTTAGCAGCAAACTGGGAGTTAAAAAGCAAGGAAGTAGGAAGTTCCTAAAAATTTATGTGTTCGTCAGGGTAAAGGTGTGGTGGCTGGGACTCTGAAGTGAGGTTTAATAGATCGGGGTCTTCCCACTGAGCAAATTAACTACGGTAGGAGGGTCATAAACTGCTTTGAAAGCTCAGAACCTTTTACATTTTCATCTTGTTTTGCCGTTGTTCTAAGTAGTTATTATTTTTATAAGTTAAGGGCTACTAGAGCTATGTATAAGAAAGGAAAGCGTGCCCGAACTTCTGTTAGTTTGAACACAGGAGGAAGGCAACTCTGCATTTCAGCCACTGGGAGCAGCAGTAATTCCTGCGAGAATCCAAGAGGAAGATAACAGCAAGGAGGCCATGTCACGTGATTCAACCACTGTCCACATCTGGACAGAATCATTTCAGTGGTGAGATCTGAAGGCTTTTATGTGTAATTTTAAAGAAGTAAACAATTTCTCTCATACTACCTCCAACCTACCGTGGCCCCTGATGCTCCAGCTTCTACAGAACTGGCTCATTATCACATTAACAATCGCCTTAAATTGTTTTCTACTTAAAAATGTTTATAGTTTCTATCTATTTTCACAGAACAATATGTTCTTTGAAATTATTTGCTATTTTCTCATGAAGATTATAATATACTGTGGGGTGTGATATGCATAGTCAACATTTTTAGAAGGTAGATTATAACCTAGATATTATAAAGTTATTTTTAATGTTTAGTTTAGTGATTTAAATTTAATAGATTAAATTGTATCATAGTCAACAGATTAGTAAACTCCATCCAATTCTTTTATGTGAGATACCTTAATGTTAAATCATGTCTTATTATCAAATTCAAACAACTACAGGCAAGAGCTCTGTTGGTGCTTATCAGAAACTTGTCCACATGTCAGTGCCTTTCTGAAGTCTTCATTTCATTATTAAACTGAAAAATAAAATATTTCTCTTAAGTTAGAGTATGTCATTGAAATTATGAATGTGAAAGTGCTTTATTAAATTATTTACAGTGTGGAGTAGATGCAGTAATAACAGCAGCATTGAATCAATAATTACATCAGGAACTAACAAAGCATTTTTATAAGTTTAGCTAGAGATGTTCTTTAATAGAAGGATATAAAAGTATTACAAGTTAAATACTAAACTTTATAAAATAAAGTAATAATACACCCTAGATGTATTTTATAATATAAACTGAAATAGTCATAGTCACATTCAATTATATCAAATGGCTTAAAGAATATACCCAAATGAGGGTCCCCAATTACAAATTTTAAATTTCAAAAATCAAGTAATTTTCCCTCTTCCTTTAAGAGAGCATTGCCATTGAGTAAACGAAAATACATCAATAATTTAACTAGAAATAAATAAGTAAAAAATGCTAATGAAAAAAGTGAAAACAAGGCAAAACAAACAAGCAAAAACACTCTAAACTACAACTGAAAATATCCTTGCTCCTCCCATAGGTCAATTCTACTTCACACACTAGATCAGGTGTCCAAGCTGAGGCTCAAAATTCAGTAATATGCAGTTCCTAAGAAGAGTCATCTATGCTTGCAATGAAACTTCCCTCTTAAACTAACCCAATCTTGAAAGCAGGGCTAATGTGTTTCAGATCTGGCTGTTTCACATGCAAAAGTACAAGTGTTCTTTCCAAGCCCATGGCTTCCAAACATCCCTGCAATTGAAATCCTCAGTGTTCCTTTACTTAACCTACACATTGCTTCAAACACTGTTGTTTATAAAGCCATAATTAAAATAACAAGTCTATAAACCTGAGTTTAACAGCAGGGGTTTGGGGCTCCCAGGTCTTCAGTCCCTAGTTTATGCAGTGATTTATATCTAGTGGAACTAAGGAAACAGTATAAAGAAGGGAACATTCAAAGAGGCTGTGTGTGTCAGTGTGTGTGTGTGTGTGTGTGTGTGTGTGTGTGTGTGTGTGTAAGAGAGAGAGAGAGATTGAGAGTGAGACAGAGAGGAAGAGAGATATGTGTAAATGTGTTGTCATGGAAAGGAAATAATGGGAGGAATAAGATGATTTGGAAGAAAAAAGCTCAGAGAACTTTGACCAGGAAAAAACTTGGCTGTGACCAAAGTATCATGCGGTATCTGTAAATATGCTAAAAACCCTACAGCTATGTGGGGTGACAGAATGCACTCACAGAGTAGCAACTGCAAGTTTTCTGTATACATAGGAGAAGGTTGGTGGTATTTCCTGTTTGGAAGTGAGCAAGGGTGTATATTTTGAAACTGTAAGCAGTTTTGAGTGAGGTTATAATTTTGGGAAGATTGTCTAAGGGTGAGAGGCCAATGAAGATAATTGGGAAAAGAGTGACATTTCCTCTTATACCTGAATCTTCATTTATATCTAAAGGCAAAGGGACTGAAGACAGATGTACTGTGTGATTTCATGCATTTTCCTGGGCCTTGATACCAACACACAACTTTTTTTAAAAATATGTTTTATTGATTTTTTTACAGAGAGGAAGGGAGAGGGATAAAGAGTCAGAAACATAAATCAGCTGCCTCCTGCACACCCCCTACTGGGGATGTGCCCGCAACCAAGGCACATGCCCTTGACCGGAATCGAACCCAGGACCCTTCAGTCTGCAGGCCGATGCTCTATCCACTGAGCAAAACTGGTTAGGGCAACACACAAGTTTTTATGCTGCACTTTTTCTGTCATTGTCACAAGGATACAAGAGTGTGTTAAAAGTAGAGAACAAGCCTGGCCAGTGTGGGTCAGTGGTTGAGTGTCAACCTATGAAACCAGAGGTCAAAGTTCGATTACCAGTCAGGGCACATGCCTGAAGTTGCAGGCTCAATCCCCAGTAGGGGCCCTGTGGGAAGCAGCCATGGTTCTCTCTCATCTATGTTTCTATCTCTATTCCTCTTTCTCTCTCTCAAAAATCAATAAAAACATATCTTTAAAGAAATAGAGGACAAGATAGCATCCAAAGTTATGCAATCCATATTTTTTTTCATCACCATATATAATCTTGTTAATCATTGTCATCCCAATAAGTGTTTAATTTACGAAATAACTAAAGTTACACTATCCGGATCCCAAGTCCATTCTGTGAGAGTTCTTAACTTCCAGTTGAGACAGTGACTCTGAATGACAACATAAATTCAAATAACTGCTTTGATTGATTTTCTTCTTTTGAACAGAATTGGCCATTGTTTTA
Source organism: Myotis daubentonii (assembly GCF_963259705.1). NCBI lineage: Eukaryota > Metazoa > Chordata > Mammalia > Chiroptera > Vespertilionidae > Myotis > Myotis daubentonii. Next base: position 132,730,834 of record NC_081842.1, read on the forward strand.
ATATTGAACTTCAATCTTTGAATTTATTTTTTTGTGCATAAAATAACATTTTCAGCTTTTTTAGTCTTGTTTCAGGAAGACAACTTTAAAAAACATATACTTAAATATTTTGAGACACATAAATTATGAATATGTCTTTGAAATTTTCCTCCATCAAGGTTGCAGGATTCAGGTAAAATATGCTATTCTAGTCCTGTGAGTGGTCTTCTGTAATCTGGAAACACTCCTAACCCACTGAATCTCATCATGGGCATCTGGGTAGTTCTTTATTGGGTCTTACTACAGGATCAGACCCTGCTCCAGATAAAGGTTTTAGGAGCAATATTTCAATTTCAAGTTGATGTAGAATAAAAAACTAAAAACCCACTCTCTAATGTTTGACTATTGATGTTTGGGCAGATAAGCTGAGATTCCTGTGGTGAAAATCTAGCAGAAAACATTGTACCATTCATCATTTTCAGATTTCAAAGCAAGGACAGGCCAGTTGGTGTAGCTCAATAGTTGAGCATCAACCTATGAACCAGGAGGTCTCAGTTCGATTCTCAGTCAGGGCACATGCCTGGGTTTAGGTTCAATCCTCAGTAGGGGGCAGCCAATCAATGATTCCCACTCCTTATTGATGTTTCTCTCTCCCTCTCCCTTCCTCTCTGAAATCAATACAAATATATATTTTTTAAAAGGCAAGTAAAATGTCATATAACCTATTTACAAATTATTTACTAGAAATTATAACATTAAAGGCAAAAGGTTATTATTCAGGAGGTTTTCGTCCCTTTCCTGTAACGTTCTCACAGATACAAAAATCATGCCTAGAACAATGCCCTAGATTTAGTCCTGGCTGGGACGTTTATTATGAGGGGCAAGTCATCTCTCTGAGGCGCATGGATTTTCCTCACCTGTGAAATTTCCTGACCTGACAATCTCAAGGATTTTCTAAGAAGCAAATAATTATGTTGACAACAAGCAAAAGACGCTAATAT